>NW_008650238.1:2729-26603 GCF_000695815.1 Acanthisitta chloris
AGTTTTTGAAAGGGAATGATGCTATGGTCATATGTGTATGGTAAACGAGTCTTGGTCATTTTATTTAAGGAGCAAGTTCAGGGCAACTTGGGCAATGCTGAACCTTGGCATGCTCCCTGGAGTTATGTCTGGTGAGAGAAGGTGTCTCATGTCTTTGGAGCAGAGGTGAACATGCAAAATCTAGCAGCACTCACTGTTTGGGACAGGGTGCGTCTCTCACTTATACCTGAGCAGAATGGTTTCGCTGGAGTCTGGGAGTTTGTCATCACTGTAGGGTATTGTGTGAATCCAGTCTTGTCAGAAGGACGTGTGAAATGGTCTCTTTGCATTGCAGGTTTCTGGCAGGGGTGGAGATTTCCTCAAAGAGGAAATTGATGCAAGGGAAATCTGAGGTACCCACCCTGCAGTGAGCAAGGGAGCCCACATTGCCGGGCACTGGTGCTACTAAGAATGGATTTCCGATAGTCTTTTTCCTGGAAATGATTAACAAGCAACATGCTGGTGTGCCCTTGCCATGATGATGTAATTCTAGACTTTTTGAAGTATCCAGAAAACTTTCCCTTGTGAATTGACTGACAGATTGAGTAAAAGCTTTCATTTCCAGCAGTCTCCCCGGTCCTGCTTTAGTTTTCAGTGTCCTCAGGTCAGATTAGAAAAACAGGTATTTGCTTTTGTTAAGTTTTAATTAGCAGTTTCTGATAACAGTTTTAGGTCCTCTGACACAGAAGATACTCTGCAGATGTTCTGAGAAAAAGGTCTTTTTCCTCTGAATGCTGATGGATATTGAATGCAAACTGTGCTCTGCAGATGAACTTCCCTAGCACAGCACTGGGATCTCTGGCAATGCACTTCAGCCATCTGGCGTATAGCTCAGCACCGCAATAAAAACTTTTGACAAAGTTTTCTTTGGGGTAACAGGTTAATGTAGTTTCAGTCATAGGAAATGTGCAATTTCTTCTCTTTCCCATCTTTTAGTTAGTGCTGTGAATGAATTTGTCACCTGGCTGGGGATCTGGCAGAATAATTAGTTGTGTTTTAGTGAATAGTCCAGTTGACAGCGTGATGTCTCTAGGTGCAGCACCGCTACCTCCCATTGCTTCATGGTAACAAGCTCTTCCAATTCAAATGATTAAATATCCACCTTTTTGAGGTGGAGGAGGAAGAGAAAAGAATTGCGATGCTAAAAAAAGTTTAAAAAAAAAGGAAGTGGCTCATTGCAAATCTGAAGAGCAGAGTTTTCCTGCACACTGTGGAGGAACAATCTGGTGATAAAAAGCATGTACCTGCATCCTGTGGTGTGGTGGGAGCTGTGTCCACATGCTGGATGCCTTTGGGAGTCAGGCAGCAGTTCTCCAATCTGCCATCCAGTCTGACCTCCCACCAGGAACAAGACCAGCAAGTCCTACCCACAGATTTCCATGTGAAACCCTGAAGGTTTGGTCTTGCAGAGATGTCCATCTCCCAATGCCAACAGGATGCTGCCTCCGGTTGTCACCTCAGTTAACTACTTCAGTCCAACTCTTGCTGTGTCTCCTGTCCCTTTCTGCTGCTTCTTCGTTCGGCATATTTTGCGTGTCTTCTCTCATTGATGAGTTTGTATATATATTTTGGTTGTTGGCTTCTCTGGAGCTCTTCAAGTTTTGTTGGATTTTGTGATAGCTTTAGCCTTTTACTGAAACTTAATCATTCTGCCTGTTGGCAACCCCTTGTTCTGAGACAGATATGGCCTCCTGGTGGCACTGAGCCACAATTCCCCTGTGTCAATGAGTATAAATGCAAGAATTGGGGTGTTTCATTTCCCCACTTCTGCTGCCTGCACAGCTGTTGCTCCAAACTTTATAAATACCTTGCAGCTTTTACTGTGACTGTGCTACAGGACTCCTGAGTGAACTTCCTTGGGCAGCTCCTTCTTTATATCCAATGCCTTCATTTTGCTGATCTGTGCTTTGTCTCCTTCCCAACTTCACTAGTTAAATACTTCCCTGCTCTTGCCTCATTCTTCATAATTCTTTTATGTTCAAGACCCACCTGTGGCTGAGCTGAATAAATCAAGGACTGAATATATAGTGAGTACTAGCTGCTCCCATGATTTGCTGTTGGTCAGCAGTGCCTATCCTGAGACTGGTGTTAGATGTGGGCTCTGGGGCTGCATGTGAGGATCTTGCACAAAGTTCTTGCTCCTTAATGAGAGTGTTTAAAGTGGGAATATCCACCACAGGCAAAACTCCTCATGCAGAAGCAGCAATAACACTGCGATGGTGCCAAACTAGTAGGAAGATGATTAGAGCTGTTTCTGTCTCTGGAGGAGAGCCAAGGGGCTGTAGCTAGCAAAGAGGCCTTCCAGCAATTTGTGCTGAGGTGGTGAGGTTTTGGAATTGGGCTCAGATGAGTGCAGGATAGAGCAGGTCTTACCTGCACTGCACTGGCTGTGGCTCCAGGCGCTGCCAGCAGAGGTGAGAAAGCCCAGTGACTCACCTGCTGAGATTGCTCTCCGAAAACCACCAAGTATCACCAGGCAGATGGCTGCAGGGCACAGCTTGCAGGCTTAGGACATCCTGGTACCTGCCAGAAAGGATGCAAAAGGGTCTCAAATTTGAAGCTGGATGTTTAGTTGCAGTGTTAAAGCAGACTGACTGCTGGAGGGGCAGTATATGTGCAGGCAGGCACAGCAGCTCCACGAGGGGAAGCCCCATGTACTCATTGGGGTGAGGTGGAGAGAAGCTCTGTGTGTGAGTTGTGCTGAGAAGGCTGCTATACAAAGCACAGGACAAACCAGCAGCATGAACCAAGCCTTGACACCGAGCTAGCATGACAGGCATAATCAGTAATACGTCACTGATTTCTCAGTTGCATTAATGAGTGATTTGTAATGGATTACCCTTTCACGGTAATTTTACAACCTTTCCCACTGAACGTGACACTGGGGAACCACCAGAGCAGAGGAGTGCTGCCCTGTGTCTTGAGCAAGCACATGCCTGGTGCTGCCAGCTCAGTGATTGTGATCTTGTCTCTGCATGATAATTAGCACCAGCCTGCTCAGCTCATACAGATGGTTGTCATCTCTCTCCTAATGCCTCTTCACTACATGGGAAGTCACTGGTGAGCCCACACCACAAGCAGGAGATGGCCCTGTCACCATTTTCCTGTGTGCTGGGGAAGCAGTGGCCAGGTTGAAGTCCTGGATGTGGTTTTGGCAGTGTGTTATCACTGTCATGACTGGGGAGGAGACCAGGGGGAGAATGTGTTGGAGCTATGGTGTGGTGGCTAAAGCCTGACTTTAACTTTCCATGTAGCACAGTCTCTTGCTGGTTCAGGTTGGGGATGAGCTCTTGCTCCTGCTCGAGCTGTAGTTCAAGGTGTGTACCCAGTGTCAAAACTGGTGATGAAGCAGAATGGGTCCTGTGATGGAAAGTTTCCTACTCCTTCTCCAGACTATTTATATGTGTTACATTGTTACTTTATAGCAGTTTTGAGGCAGAAACTTTTTATTCATTTTCCACTATGTTTATACTCTTGATGAGTGGTCCATGATGAAATCCCAGCCCTTTGGTAGTTTTTGCTGTTTCTTTTGGACTGTTTGTCTTGCTTCCAACTGTGTCCCTTTTTTTTTGTTTTCAACTCCTTAATCCATCAGAATTTTGCATTCTAGGTGTCTGGTTTCCAGGCAGGACTTCAGGCAAATTCTGTACTGCTGGGTGTCACGTAACCCCGGGGTTGCAGAAGATCTGCAGGGAGGTTTTCTTAAGCCTTTGTTTCCAGGTTGAGCAATCCTTGAGCTCTTTCAAAAGTCTGTTTAAGCTGTCAGCTTTCCTTTTGGCCTCAGGGTTGAACAGTGACTCAGTTCTTTCCTTGAGAAGAGTTTCTCATCTTAAGTGAATTGTAATTTATAGTCAGATAGTAATTATTTCAGGTTTCCTTCCCTCCCAAAACCGGCAAAGGAGAGAGTTACGTCACAAGTCCGGTGCTAGTGTAATTGATTCTATTTCTGGCTTCCTATTGAGATAAAAATGCAGTAAGAGCCAACTAGTACTTGGTCAGATGGGCCTGGGATGTCAAGCACTAGTGTTTCTCATGCTGTGCTGGGGAAGCGATCAGGCTGTAATGTTTGTGCCATCTTTTAATGTTGGCAAGTGAAATAAGGTAATAGACTGACTTCAGTTAAAAATGTTGATCACAGTCAATGATGCAGTTCCCATAATGGGTTTTGGCTTAAAATTCCTCAGTGTGAGTTATAAGCAAGGTGCATGCATTTGATGTTACTCTTAGTATTAAATATGTATCAAACATCCAGCCTAAAGGTGTAATGCTGAGATTGTGAGTAATCAAGTGATTGTTGATTGGTTATTGTTTTGCAACTTAAGCATGGTAAGTGAACAGAGTTAAATTACTCTCCTGGAATCAAAATGGATTTTGCATCTACTGTTACCTCATCTGTGCGGACATCCACTGAAGAAGGGTAGGTGGGAGAAGCAGTGAGGGATCTCTTTGCTTTCTGTCCGTTCCCTGTGGCATGTACTACTGAAAATAAACAGGCTGACTATTCTGTGACTTCTTTTCCCACGTGCCTCTGTTGTCATTACCAACATCCCTATGGTCAGTTGCTGGGGAATTTCATTCTTTCTAATGGGATATTTTTGTTATCTTTTACAGAGTGTCAGTACAAAGTTGTGGTGATCTCAATGTTGTTGTTGGCACGGTGCCTCAGGCATCACTAGACACAGGTGTGGCTAACATGTTGGTATACTTGTGACTGGTATGTGTTGAAAGTTGTCTTAAGAGCAAACAAGCAAGCGTGGGAGTTCGTGTGCTCAGGTGCCTTGCAGGGCTCAACAAGTGCTGCCTCGAGAGCTCTGCAGGCAGATAGGTTCCATCAGCCCAGGCAGTGCTGAAGGCAGAAGCTCTGGCTGTTTTCCTGATGTGCTGAAATGCCACCAGAGTATGTCAGTGTGCCTGTGTTTGTACTGGTGTGACCTACACCTTGGCTCAGGTACGTGTCTGCTCACAGGTAAAACACTAGGATGTACTTTAGAAAAGTGCTCAGCCCCTTGTAGTGTCAGAGTGATTTTCAGGGGTATTTTGCCATGTGGTTTTTTTTAGTCATCCTACAGGGCTGTTGTGCTTTTCTTTCCCTGATCCAGTGGATTATGGAACTAGTATCAGTGATTTTCAGCACTGTAATTTTTTGTCAGCCATACCTTAAGCTAGTGTTGTACCAATTCAGTGGTGCCTTGCAGTCATGAGGTGCACTTGTTTAATTATTTTGCCTGTAAGATGATCTTAAATCATTTTCTGCCATGTGCTCAGCTCATGTGTTAGTATCTGCTTTCGTAAAGAGGCAATTTATCGTTTTGTTCATTAATCTAGTTTCTGTCTGCTGAGCAAAATTGATATCTTTCATGTACAACTTTTTACCTTAGGCAGAAAAAAATTCTTCTAGGCTGGAATGCATTTTTGATATTCATCATCAGGAAAGGAAACATCTGGAGTATGTGTGGTCTTTGGTGTTTGCATGGTATAAGCCAGAGAATATTTTATTACTAAGGGAGATTGATTGGTGCTGTCTGCAGGTCCATGGTTCTCAAGCATTCTGATTCAAACGGTGAGGAGAAAGGTCACCCTGAAACCCATATGTGGGTTCAGCATCACCTTGAGCTTTGATACCTCCAAGGCTGCAATCTCTAGAGCTAAAGCCATCACAGGCTGCAGTGGGTGGATGGAGGTGGAACTGTTGATTTTTGCATCAGTGATGCTTCATGCCAGTCTGAACTGCTTATGGCTCTATGGCCTTGCTTTCTGGCCTTAATATTTCACATATTACAAACACAAATTCCAGGCTGTGGGCTTGACATTGGGGACTGACTTCAGCAGCAGGTGCTCCTGGACATGGACCTGTCTGAGGATCTGGACATTGATCCAGTTGGATGTTTTGGAAACCACTTAGTAAAGTGTATGTGCAAAACTCAAAGTGGAGCAAAGAGAGAATATTATTAAGCAGGTGTGCTTGGGTCATGAAGGCTTAAGATCTGTGCATGCAAGTATTTTTATTAGTAGCGAAGAAGAGCTCTTTGTAGAAGTGCAGTATTTTGATCCTCCTCTAACAGTTTGCAAGGGATCTCTCCAGAGCTCAGACTGTTTCCTAATTCAAAGGGAACTATGAACAACATGGGGAAATCAAAGCTTCCCTCCTTCGTATTGCTGTAATAGTGACACTTGTGAAAGTGCTGATATTTTATTGTATTTTCAGTAGTTCTAGCCATGAAAGTTTGATCTCTGCAGCTCTTGCCAATGAAGGTTGAAACCCCAGGATCTCTGTTGAGTGTGTTCAGATTAATTTGCAGTTGAATGCTTTCTGGTTTGCAGATTAGAAAAATCGAGCAAACTTTCATTTCCACCCTTAGTGCAGAACATCCTTCTCTTTGGATCCCAGCTGGCCCAGATCCTTGATTTCCTTTCCAATGCTGGTTATTGATTTTGCCTCTATCAATAAAACCTGTTTTCATTTTCCAGCTATAGCAGCAGCTCTGATTGCACAGTGAAGGAGCTATCCAGAGGGAAGACAGAATTAGTCCTGCTCATAGGACTGGTCATCTCAGGGTGGTACAGAGAAAGGCAGTGATTGCTCCCCTGTTAAGTTGCCATTCCTGGCTGTCATCTGAGCAGAGTGAGAAGCTCCTGGCAGAGAAGGCATGTTCAGCTCTGGGTTATGCTGGCCACAACAGCACCCCTGCAGCAATAGGTGTGAGAATTTGGCCTGATGCAAATCCATCTAAGATACATCTGTAGATACACTGAAAGGTAGATAGAGATATAAAACATATCAATATAGAATTTAAACAGACCCAGGGCTAGAAAAATCCTTTGCTCCAGCTTAGAACCTCCTTGTGTCCTGAAGAGGGGCTGGTTTCCATCCCATTTACTGTCAAGAAGAGCCTAAAAATTGTGGTTTGATTTCAGCCAGTCTGATCTCTGCATGAAGAAAATTCATTTTGCCTCTCACCTCTGTTTTCCAAGTGATGGCACTCACTCTGGCAGCAGCTGTTGTGCCAGCTACAAGCACCAAATTCCAGCCAGCCAGCTGTAGCTGGAGCTTGTACCAAAGTGTTTGGGCAGGGTTTGCTGCTAGGGCCCCTGCTTGAGTTGAGGGAGATGGGTCATACTCTGACTGACTGCCCAGAGGGAGCTCAGCTGAATTTTGATCTGCTTTATGGAGGTGTGCAATAAATAATTAACTTCTAAATGAGAGTTTTATCATCTGTGCAGCTGGATCAGAGCAGGTCTAGGAGTGTTGTGGGCCAACCGGTGAGAAACAAATGTTGTTAATAATCCTAGGTCACACATTCAGAAAAGTTATGATAATAAGTTGGTTTGAAAGGATTGCCCTCATTTTCTAGCAGGGAGAGGTTGTTAATGTTGTTAGCTCAAGAAACAGATTTATTTTTTTCTCCTCTCACTCTCTCTCTCTCTTACATTTTTTCCCCTGCTATTTGCAGCTCTTATGAACTTGGAGCTGAACTGGAATTGCTTGAATTGTTACATGTCTTACTTAATTGTCCAAATTGCTTTCTATTCCAAGGACATGTTACTGTAGAAATGAAAAGGATTAGAACTGTTGGGATAAGTGATCGCTCTTTCTTTTGATTTTTGATTTCAGTATAACAATAGCTACTATTTCAAAAGCAGTGCCTGATTCTGCCCTGTCACCCTTTCATGCAGGCAAAGTATTCACGCAGAGCCCAAGTCTTCCCTGCCCTCTTTTTTGGGGTAGGTCCAAAATGCATTAACCAGCAGGAGTCATCCATAAATCAGCTCAATGGGCTCTGGGCTGAGGCTTCTTGCGCAAGCAGAAATAAATGGCATGAGTGGGAAGATGCCATCAGGAAGGAAGGGTCTCCTTTGTAGGTCCCATATTACAAAGAAGAAACCAAGCAGAAAAAATAATTAAGGTACACCTCCAGGTCTGTCTAAAGACAGAAGAAACAGCATAGATTGTCTTAGTAAAGCAAGCAGTAAAATGGATGTTATTCCAGCAACCTTTACCCACCTCTAAAATGAATATGCACTGTTGAATCAGTGCATGGGCTCACTTGATACTTGAATTATTGAGCTGTAGTTTGCATGGCTTTAAAGTGTTTGCCTACTCATTGGGGTTTGGTTTTTCTGCAAATTAAAGAAAATGTTTTGTTGCCTAAACCCATCCAATTACTGCCTTGTGTAGGTAGATGTTTTTCAGGTCATTGCAGAGATTGAGTGCTTGCCAAGCAAACCATTTTTCTTCCTGATTTCTCTTAATATGTTAACACAATAGGAAAAAAAAACAAAGAAAGGGAAAACAAGATGGAAAAATATCAGACCCTTTTTTTGGTGTTATGCGTGGCAGTAGGAAGCTGTCGCTGTAAAATTGGAGTTTTCTTGCGTAATGTGAGATATTTTCACTTCTGCCTGATGAGAGGGCAGCGTGTTGCATTGCTCAGTCACAGCACTGCTGTTGTGCTCATCGTAACAGAGTGGGATATCAACACAATCAGGCACACAGAGTACTGGCAGTGCCTGTGTGCAGCCCCCATTAACGTGGGAGGGTTTTATGGATAGGTTGAGAGCAGTGCACAGCCATTAGTGTTTAATTTTTTACAGGTGAATGTGCACCATCTCTGAGTGTAGTTATATGCAAGAAAGATGGGTGAAGATAACAGTTCACTACTGTCAAAGTCCAGGAGTGGCTTTATGTACAATGCTTCCCCATCACTGGTGCCTGGTTTTCCAGTAACCAGGATGGCAAACTCATGATGCATGACCTGTCCAAATAGCCTTCTGCAAGTGTCAGAGTGACTTCGTGCCTGGGAAAAAATACGTTGTTTTTGAAGGGTTGATGTGTCTGACTTGATTTGTGTCCTGGACAGGGGAACTACACTGATACTGTACGGACACTTGGCAGTTTTAGGTTAATGGTTGGACTCGATGATCCTAAGGGTCTTTTCCAACCTAAATGATTCTGTGATTCTGGGACTCTGCCAGACCTCTTCTACAAAAAGGAAGGTAGTTTTTCCTCTGTGCTGGGTGTACCTGGCTGTGTTGGGCTCTGATTCTTCTGCGTGATGGGTCAGGTCAGGGTTCTCAGAACCAGACATGGCATTTCATGTGGACCTCTCTGGGGTTTGGGTGAGTTTGTTGGTTTTTTTAGTGTGTGACACCAGGTGTAGGATTTCAGAGCAGTCCTGGTGAATATCAATTAATTTCTTCTATACACCTCCTGTACAATAGATGTCTTCAAAGAATCCTTTGCATTTCCGTTTTCCTTTGCTATCTAAATTCCCTCTGCCAAGCAGGCTAGAGGAGAAGACACCTGAGCCTCATGATCCCATTTGGAGTTCTCTGAAGCCATGGTGGTGGATGGTGCAGAGCTCAGCCTTCACACTGCAGCCTTGCCTTCAGCATTGCTTGAACCCTATTGAGCACCTCCCCAACCTTAACACATTTTTCCTTGAGCACCTGCTTCTTTTGGAAGTTAGTTATTTAAAAGGGAAGTTTAAGTGGCTGGCAGAGGATACAGAGAGGAGGAGAACTGGCTGAAGGGCTGAGGTTAGCACTTCCTCCTCAGTCTGGTCATCTTCTGTCTTCTCACCTTTAAGTTATTTGTATGCATAGTTGGCTTCCCACGCTGATTGGCACTGAATGAGTCAGGATAATGTCATGGCTGCCCACGAAGCTGTGCCAGCATGAGAGCACAACCTTGCCAACACAAGGGCATTGATTAGAGCAGAGGAACTAGGGCAATCCAATTATAACCACAAATGCCATTGGCTTTCTCGAATTCTTACTCAAATAACTGTGGACTCTCTGCTGTATTAAGGTGGTCTGGACTTTATCGAGAAAGGAGAATTTATAAGACTTAGGTAGTGCAGAGTAAACAGGATTTCATTCTTAAATACTCCATTGCCTATTTACACAGAGAGTAAAAGGGTAGTATTTTTCAGATAGTTAGAAGCTGGGTGATCCCTTTTGCCTGCCTTGATATTAGAGAATGTATTTCTTTCTTTGAAAATATTACAAATATTCCTAAAAGGAAACTACAGTGAAAAAAATAACTAAGAAGCTTCCCATCATTTCAATCTTGTTTGAGCATTGAATATTCCTTTGTTCCCTAATATTATGCTTCCTCTAACCTACTGAGTGGGTCAGATAAGGAAATGTGATATTTTTCACCACCATGACAAAATTAAACTAAAGCTACAAAGCGCATAAGGGTAGTAGCCTGGAGTCGTAGATGAGTAGTTCAGATCTGGCTTTACATTAAGCACAGAAACGAACAGTCTCTCATGGATGAATCACATTCAATTAGCTACTTCCTATGATGAACTGATTAAAAATTAAGTGGCATCAAATAAGACTGATTTTGCTCTTACATTTAAATAATGCTATAATTACATACTAATCAGATGGTAAATCTTAATTGTACATGTTCCATATGTTTTATTTGCCTGTTCTCCCTCTTCACTTTGTCGTCTTTGTATCAGCATGGAGTATATTTTCAGGCCGCTTTTATGTTTGGCCTAATTGAATATCAAAAGCAGTATATGTGAAACTTCCTGAATTCTATTCTTTCAGATGACCTTTACCATTCCTGTAGCACAGAATAATAAAGGGAGGGGGGGAACTGAAGCCCAGCCGTGTTATTGTTAGAGACAGAAATAAATCATATATAATTGCTTCTCTATGAAGACCAAATCCTGCCGTCCTTCATGCCTGAGTTAGAAATACAAGGTTTGGACCTTTGTTTCCTGTGGTTTCCTGGCCACCTTGGACGTGCCCAGAATCCTCACGCTGCCGCTGCGGTGGCTAATTACCATCACCAGGCTCCATCCCTCCTGCATGGGCAAGGAGACAGCTCTGCTGCAGGGAAGCCTTGACTGCCTCTAAGTACGACTGGCTTGCCCAAGATGACTTTAAAAATTAAGCCTCAGATGTTGGGTTACATGGGCTTCCACAGAATGCTTCTGTTTCGGTTAGCTGCTCGTTTGGAGCAAGCCTGCTAACTCTTCGTTGAAGTAACAGGTATTTTGACATAACATACATGTGGTATTAATTTTATTCACTCCAGTATGTACTTTGTTTTTGCCTGCTGTTTAACCATAGATCATGAACACAGTCACAAAAAGAACAAGCGGAAACACTGGAGAAGACAGTGGGCAGAAAGCAGCATATTATCTGACGTGGAGATGTTGAAACACAGCCTGGAAGCGAATTCTTTTCCTGGGGATAGCAACAAGACTGCGGCCATGAGTGAAAAGAAGAGCCACAAGCGAACGAAGCGGTTCCTCTCCTACCCTCGGTTTGTGGAGGTGATGGTGGTGGCTGACAGCAGGATGGTTGCCTACCATGGAGCTAACCTACAGCACTATGTCTTAACGCTGATGTCAATAGTGAGTATTTAACTCGGTGGGAGTAGATTTACCCATGGATCATTTTCTAGTGGTCGCAGAGCTCCTTTCTGCTGCATTCATATGCAGCTCCATCAGTTTGCCTCAGCCAGGCATGGAGATAATGCTGGGATTAGAGTAAAGCTTGGTGGAACTCAGCTGGGAAGCACTTGTTAGAGTCAGCTTCTTTCCCAACCCATCATGTTTCCTAGCCCTTCCCATACTTCTCCCTTCCAGCTTTCTGAATGCCATGAGAAATATCATTGGCTCTTTAGTCCACACGCTGTACTCATCTTTTTGTTTAAGTCCATGTGAAAGAGCAGCTGGATTAAAAGTGTACTCTGGGCTCTGTGCCTCCCAGGGCACTGATGCTGCTAGGTTATCCAGTTGCCCGACATCCTGAGTTGTTGCAAGGAGAAGGAGCCTGTGGTCACCTTGATCTTTAGCATAATGCTGGGGTTGGATTTCCAGGCTGAGGACAAACATTTTTGTAGCTGCTGGTACTAGGATGTAATAGTGCAGTCCCCAAACAGGCAGCTCTGCAGATGTAGAGTGACTGGAAGGGAATATCCAGCATAGTTGTCACTGGAGAGATGTTCATCCTGTTTGAGGATAGAAGTTCAGTGAACATTTGGTCTAAAACTGACCTTGTCAAAATTAGGCACTTGAGAGAGTAAGTTCTTTTGACAGTCTTGGTTGGTGGTCTTTGTATCTCAGAGCAGAATGATCCTGTATTTTGGTGAAATGTGTGCTAAAGCAGAAGGAAATATTTGGTTTCTCTGATCCCAGCAGGTTTGTTTCATTCCAAAATTGTGCTTCTGGGAGTAGGTCCCTCCAGGTAGCATCAGAGCACTGAGCAGGGCAGAAGAGTAACTTAGGAGATAAACAGTTGCAGAGTGGAACACACAAGTTTGTTGTCTTCATTGTTTGTTTCCATGAATGTTAGAAATAATGCCAAATAATGCTTTTTGAAACAGGTGGCTTCCATCTACAAAGACCCAAGCATTGGAAATTTAATTAATATTGTCATTGTGAAATTGGTCGTGATACATAATGAGCAGGTAATGGAAGTGATTTTCTTCCCCTTCTGTTTACAGTGGGATTTTTAGTGAGCACTGTGATGGATGATTAAAATACCTTCTTTCTGTGTGTTGCTTTTAGGATGGTCCTGCAATATCTTACAATGCCCAGACAACATTAAAAAACTTCTGCCAATGGCAGCAATCCCAGAACCACCCTGAAGGAAGTCACCTTCAGCATGATACAGCTGTTCTTGTTACCAGGTATGGTGCATAGTCTCATGAAAAGTGAGGTGAGGCTATGAGCATGTAATACATCCAGCTATGGGAAATGTTCAGGCTTTGATGTGGGTGCAATGCCACTTGCACTTGTGGGAGCAGTGTAACTGTAGGCAGAATTGGGATGATGTGTCCACCATAGCAATAGATGACTTGGAGAGGTTCAGGACTGTCTAAGGTCTGCCCATGGGTTCAGCATAAGATGAAAAACTCTGACTATAGTGGGAAGTTAAATTGGACTCTGACTGGATGATGTGGCAAACCAGCATGGGAAGGTCTGTTGGAGGACCAAGATTTGCTTTTGGATGTTGTTATTATTGTGCTTGTACCTTAACTCACTGCTGCATTGAAAATTAATGTGTCAGGTCTGTTCTACTTTCAGACAGGATATTTGTAGAGCGCACGACAAATGTGATACTCTGGGTAAGGAAAACCTTTTCTTTGTCTTTTAATAACTTTTTTTGTAGTGACAGTGTTAGTTGCCTGCGCTGAACTGTGGATGACATTTCTTTTTCTGTCTCTTAGGTCTGGCAGAGCTGGGCACAGTCTGTGACCCATACAGGAGCTGTTCAATTAGTGAAGATAATGGACTGAGCACAGCTTTCACAATAGCACATGAACTTGGCCATGTGTATGTTTTATGTAAATACATTTACATTTAAATAGCCCAAGATTTATGCTAACTAGGGCTTGCCAGCCAGGCTGGGAATTGCTACCTGCTGAGCCTAGTTATTTGGAGAGGAGATAAATATACTTGGGTAGAAGATGCACCACCAAGGAAGATGAAGCTGTGAGGTGCTCTGGAGCCTATCTGAGAGCAGCAAAACCATCAAGGCAATGTTTTGGGGAGGATGAATTACAGGGTACCCCAAGCAGCACCTAAACAATAGAGAAGAGTTAACAAAAATGTTCCTTATTACTGCATCTTCTCACATCTACATGGGGATGTCAGCAGAATCTGCCCCAGCAGATAAAATGTCCTGGCCAAGCCAGTGGGACTAGCTAGGATTTTGGCCAGAGCTAGGAAGGGCTGGGTGCCATGGGGAGGACCAGGGCAAGGGACACAGGCACATTTTGACTATCTTTTGGGACTGAAGTCTCCACTGAGAGCAAGTCCTCAGCCTGCCACAGCTCATCCCACTGCCACATGTGGTGCTGCTGAAGGCAGCACAGCAGCTGTGTGCAAAGGAGGAATTTACCCAGGGCTTCTGGGAGGTGATGAGGATGTATAAGTGAGCCTGACCGGCCTCCTGAACTATTTCACCAGGGAAAATCTCATGCTGCTGACATCCAAAAAAGAGATGCTGTCGTTCATGATGCTGTCATTCAAGATGCACCTCCTCTAGTCGAAATTTCTTTTAATCAATTTTGGCTTTTTTGAGACCTGTAGTGAGAAAAATCATCTTAGATCACACAGTCTTTACCCCCCAGCTACAACTCTTAGGCAGCTGGTTCAGTCCAAAACTGCCTCACACCTGGTTTGTGGTGGAGGTCTGTAGGTGTGGGATGGATGATAGCTTGGGAACAGATCTCTCATTGTTATAAACTGTTTTTCTTCACTGAACACTGACTGAGACACTCTATTTTTAACCACAGTGGTATTTGTTTAAATGAGACTTCCTGACAGAAAGTCCCCAAAGGTTTGGCATTCCCCATACCTAACCTGTGGCTAATTCCTTCGCTAATGCTGCCCCAGAGCTGCCAGAGGGGTTAGCAATGCTCCCAAGCAGGAAACAACTCTGTGCTCTTTTACAGAGAGCAGAGTGAAAAGGTGGTTTGTTGGAGGTAATCTTAATGGAATATAAACTCCCCAGCCTTTGAATGCAGGATCACACCAGGTCACTTCCCCTTCTCCACTTCAAACAGTGCAGTGCTTTAAGCCGTTCGGTCTCCATTAGTGTATTTACCACATTCTTTCAAGATGTCACGTGCTGCAAACCTCACGTTGGTTTCTGCTGATATCGGTGCTTGATGGCATTTTTTAGACCTGCCACATAAGTATAGGAGCCAAGTCTGTCCTTGGTGCAACTCTGTTTAGGCAACAGTGTAGCCCAAGATGTTCAACTGCATTAAAAAACGTTTGACACCCAACATAGGGTATTGCCTGTGTGCACAAGGGTCTCCAGGCACTGGTGGTCAGTGGACTCAAGTCATTCATCTCCTTCAGAATTCCCTCAGATCCATTCTTGGATCTGTGGCTCAGTGCCAGGGTATTTCCCATTTTTATGAAGGTGGGGCCAAACTCCAGCCTGCCTGCAAGATCATAACCATCAGCTGAGAAGGAAACTGCAGCTGGAATTGCATCTTACTCTAGACTCCCTCAAGGGCTTGTCTGGCTGAATATATGCAGTCACGGTGTGGGGAGCTTAGCAGGGAGCTGCACAGCTCTTTGCAGACGAGTGCTAGGAACCCCATTTGAGCAATGCTTGTTGACACTTATGAATATGTGTGTATTAATACACTTATTCTGTAATATCTGTCAGCAGCATATCTAGGAAGAATTCTTGGGTTTGCTTGCATTTAGTTCACACTGTTGCTCTTGCTCTGCTAAATACTTGACATTTGCTTCTTACGTGACTCTACTTTTTGCTGCTCTTTGTCTCTTAGATTTAACATGCCACATGATGACAATCATAAGTGCAAGGAAGATGGAGGTAAAAATCAACAGCATGTCATGGCACCAACACTGAACTTCTACACCAATCCCTGGATGTGGTCAAAATGCAGTAGGAAATACATCACTGAATTTCTGGAGTAAGGCCTTGCATATGCATGTGTTGGGCTGTTTTGACATGTGCATGCATCCCACGGAGTTCTTCGGTTAATCTGAAGTCCTAGTGTGCAGCACTTGGAGGAAATCAGAGGGATTTGTGTGTGCACACATCCTTTACATAGAGCAGGAATGGCCATCCAGCCCCTGCCAGTTCAGCCTCATGATAAGCTGGCAAGGACCAGCCTCTCAATGGGGAAGAATAAGTCTTCCCCCATGGATATTGCTTTTAAGGAATGCGTGTTCTCCTCAAACCTGAAGAGTGACTTTTCCAAGCCCTGTGGCTCAGGTATGGAGCTGCGTTTTAGAAGGCAGATTGAATCTGCCTTTCTGCTCCACAGGTCAAGATAAAGCCCTGGCACTAATCCATGGTGGGAACACCATTCTGGGAGTCAGTTTGATGCACAGGGATCATCCCTTTTGCTGTGATGCCTTCCCATGTGTTGTGATGTAGACCAGAACGAGAGCCACAGTTGTGTTCTGGCAAATCCAGGAGCTCAGTCCCTTGGGCAGTTCTGCTAAGCAACAATTTTTCTTTCTAAATTCTATATGAACATGTACCAGTGTTTGCTCAGCAACTAAATGCAGGTTGTGTACACTCAGAAATGCTTTTGCCAGGGTAGCTGACTGCATCCACTGTGGTGGATGGTTGCTGTCACAGCACAGAGGTGGTGCTGGATGACTAACATACCCTCCTGTGCTTGAGTCTGCAGTAGCTCTTATAGTGCTTGTTACATATGGCAAACATGGTGTGCAGCAGCCCTAAAACTAATTCAGGCCAACACCAATGGGTTCTAATCTCATTGCCTCCTGTTTAACACCATTTTTCTGATTTGTGTTGTAGCACTGGTTATGGGGAGTGTTTGCTTGATGAACCTTCATCAAGAACTTACACATTGCCTCAGCAGCTCCCAGGGCTGATTTATGACGTCAACAAACAATGTGAGTTAATTTTTGGACCTGGATCTCAAGTGTGCCCCTATATGGTAAGTGAAATTTCACACCTTGTTTTTCCTGGTTTTGCCAGAGCAAAATAAGGGCTCCTGGGGTTGAATGAATGGCAGGCTCACAAGCCATCAACTTACTGTCAAACTTGTGAGCTGATGATAAATCCTAGGGGGATAATTTCATAAAGGATCATCTATCTGGTTAAGGCATGTGTCCCATATTTAATATTTTGATCTTTTCAATCACTTAAGCAGATGCAGTGTCGGCGACTGTGGTGTATCAACATTGATGGTGCTCACAAGGGATGTCGAACCCAACACACACCTTGGGCTGATGGGACAGAATGTGAGCCTGGGAAGGTCTGTAATGCCTGGTGGTTTGTGCCTTGTATCTGTGTTTTCTAGGGCTCAGGCTAAGCATATCAATCAAAGTCATCCTATCCTAGGGCCAGTTGTGTGGTGCACAGTCATGACTGCAAGGGTGGAAGCCCAGAGCAGCTCAGTGTGTTTAAAGCCTGGAGTGCAATGGATCATCTCCAGCCCAGATAATGTGATTAAAATCGACTGCTTGGCATAACATTGTGTAAAGCCAGGTATTTCTTCTGGAGTGCTTATCTTTTTAAATTAATGCCCTTGAATGAACTTCGAGCAAAACTTTTGCAAAGCTTCCCTAAGCTTTTGTCAGAAATCTCCTATGTGATGTGAGCAATTAGTAATTTTGTGTAACATAAACTTGTCAACTGGCTTCTCATCTTGACAACTTCAGAGTAAAATATAGAACTGGTTGACATATTCTGTATGGAACATTTTTGGCAGTGATTCATAAAATCTTTCATTTTCCACGTGCAGTATTAATTTCCAGCTAGCATTGTGGTTTCTAGAACAAGTTTTTAATTTTCAGTTGTTCAGATCTGGAGAAAAATAGTTGAGAGGATTTTTCTTTTTCTTTTACTGAGATACTGCTGCTTTTGAATAAAAATGCTAACTGGTTCTCATAATTTGTGTCTGAACAAAAGTGTTCTCCATCTGGGTCTAGTAAAAATAGTCTGATGTTATTCTACAGGGGATAGCTTGGATTTTGCTTTTCTGGCTCTTAAAATCAGCATTAATAATATTAATAAGTTTTCTTTTGAAAGAGTCAAAGTTTCAATTCATAGTCTTTCAAATGTATTTTATTTAAAATATCTGGATGCTATTTTACTTAAATTTTTCCACACAGGATGTGGAACTCTTTTTGGTAATGAATGTTCTGTTGCATGTGTCTGAAAACTCAGTTGTTCTATGACACTCAACTGATTTCCTTGAGAGCAATATATCAATTTGCTTTCCTTTCTTAGGGAAAAGTGCAGTCAACCTGCTTGTTTTTATTGTTGAGAATGTGCATTAGAGATGTGGTGGGAAACTGTATTCCTGTGCTACTCCTTGGAGCCAGTGGTGCACCAATATTTCATAATTTTATGTAAAATCTCCCGTTTTGAGACACAGGATAAAGCATAGGTATCTGTGGAGTGTCTGTGACTTGAGAGTTTGTGTCCCTATGTAAAATCTCCCCTGTTTTGAGACACAGGATAAAGCATAGGTATCTGTGGAGTGTCTGTGACTTGAGAGTTTGTGTCCTCACTTCTATAGGGACCTTGGGCTCTGCTCACTGCTGGAAGGTCACAAATAACTATTTTCTTGACATTCTAAAAAAAATCCGGGCTGCAGTTTTGTTCCAACAAACCTGCACTTACCCTTGGATGTGACCAGAGTGATGTGCAAACAACTGCAGTCGAGCAGATTAGCACCCCCTCAGAGTCACCCCATGTCATGCAAGAGGCAGTGTCCAGCTGCATGGCTCTTAATAAAGACTGTGTGAGCAAAAACATTTCAGTCCACAAATTTAGACAATTTGACAAGTTTAGACAAATTAGACAAGTGTGACCTGAACTGCTCAGCTGAGAGCAGATGGGCTCTTAAGAAAAGCTAATGCAGCCCACTCATGTTCAGGCATTTGAATGTGTTCTCACAAAAAGGCTTTACAGAGTCATTCTTGTATCTGTGGGTTGGTCTAATTCAAGCTTAAGGTTTGGATTATAAACTCTACTTTTCGGTGTTTACTTGGGTTTATAAAGTGCTGAGGTGCAAGTCTGCAGTGGTTTTCCTTGGAATAAATTGCCATTTTGGTACTCTGCTGTGGCCAGGAGCCCCTGTCAAGCTGCTGCTTGCTGACTAATGCCTCAAGTCTGCATGTTTAAAGCCTGTGATATATGGGCTGTCAGATGGAGAAAATACCATGCCATGTTTTATGGAGATATCTTTGGAAATGAAGGAGCCTAAATAGCTAAAAAAAAATCTAGCTAAAACTGCAGGGATGTAGATTTAACCAGGCTCTAAATTTAGTCTTAAATCAAGGACACTAAATCAACATGGGAGTATTACCTTGTGCATATTTTGCATGTGAGGACACTGAATTTGATATTGCTAAATCAAGCCATGAGCCCAGCCCAGAGTTTGGCTTTGCTGGGTGAGCACCATCGTGGTGGTTTGACCATGTTTCACAGCACCAGGGCATTGTCAGGCAGAGATAAATCACTGAAAGAAAAGAAAGAGGGTCGTAAATTTGGGCCTCTCTCTCTTGTGGTTTTCAGGGCTGTTTAAAGAATGGTAACAGAAGAGTAGACGAATAGTAATCACTTGTGTCCTGCCGTATGGCAGCAGGTATCTGTTATGCATGCATGGAGCTTCTCAGCCCCTGTCTGCCCCCTGCTACTCTATTCAGCCAGTCAGCCTAAGGATGGGAGCTGGATTTGGTGAATTATCTGGGACTCCAGTGGCAAGACAAAGGAAAGGAAAGTCTGTTGTAGTGTCTCCCATCCCAGTTGCTCTCCTGCTCAACTGTGTGTCTAAGATATTTTGAATTTGCTCCAGACAACCCCCCTTTTATTCTCTTCATTCTGTGATCTGTAAGCTCATAGGAAAGAGGACCCTGGCAAGATTTTTACTTTTTCAGTTGTAACTCAACATAGAAATTATTTTTAAAATAGGAAAGGCACAAAGGTTGCTCAGCCAGACTGTTCATAGTGTGGTTCCAGGAAACACCATTGTGTTTCCCTAAGATAATCTTGCTGTTTATTTGAAACAGCCTCTCTTTTCCACTGTTTTGATTTACCATCAACTCCAAACCCCCAGTTTTTAATAAAATCAATGGATGTAGGTGATTTCCTGGTTAATTCTCAACCATGGGATTGAGGGACATATAGGTCATGTCACGGTCTGTTAGCTGTGTTCATTCATTCACTAGTTAGCTATTCAGTCATCTTCTCTGGGTCAGTGGTGCCAAGTATGACTCTGGTTATATATTTAGCTGTGAGCATCAACACTGCTGTGAGAAGTTCTCCACTGGGACAGCACTGCTGGATTGGTGTCATGTATTTTTGTATGTTGATGATAGCTGTCAGACCTCTTTGTCCCTGTACAGGGCTGGCACAGGAGTCCCCAACCTTCAGGTTTTCAACTTCTAAATGCCAGGAGTTATGCACCATAAGGGTTTGTCCTGCAGCAAAGAAACAGTCATGATTTTATTGCTGTCCTTTACTGTGACAGATGGGTTTTAGCCATTTTTTTATCTGGGGAATCAAACCTTCAGATGAAAGCAAATCTAGGGCATATTGCACCCTAAAGACCATGCTCATCTTTGAGCAAACACCACATGTAGGATCCAAGCTGTGAGTTCTTCATCTGTCCTGCAAACCTTGCCCATGGGCAAACGCACCCGAGATCAGCTTCCTTCATCAGCATGGAAATACAAGTTGGACAAAAAGTGTTCAACGTGGGCCAAGTGTCCTATAGGCTGGATGTACAGTCCCATGACAGCTTGATGTTGTTCTGTTTTCTTAGATAGCTTTACCTAATGTGGTTCATCAGGATGTCTTAAGAAAGGGGCATGAGGTCATGGTGTGTCTTGATCCTTGTTGCACTATTAGTGGAAGGGCTGGAAAAATGCAGAACATCGGTAAATTCAACCCTGTTCCCATAAGGATCATCAGGTGTTTCCCTGCCTGACAGCACCTGGTGCAGAGAAACATTGCCACGGAAAATTTTAATGATGCTCTACCTGTATTCTTCTGTGAGTCTGTAGCCTCTTCTAATCTGTGAGCAATCAGCAATGTTTGGGCTTCCTATAATTGCAAAGATTTAGGCATCTCCCCACAGACGAGCATGTCTCTGCGTTTAAACACAGTGTAGCAAGTGCTGTTCAGTGAGAGGGAAGCCCTGCTCTCATGGGTCTATTGGACACCTTTCCATCTACTCTGGTGGGGCCAGAAGACTACTCTCTCTCCTAGAGCTTTCCTAGAGTCGGTATAACCAAACTAGCAAACATATCCCAAAGGGACACCATTTATACCATGAAAAGGTGAGATGAGAGCTTGTCAATGTAACTTAGGCCAGTTTTCCAAACAAACGAAAACAAGCTATAGCTGGAAAACCAAAGTGTTAGGTCAGGCCTTGGCAAGCCCCATGTTATGATCGAGTGAAAAAAAATTACTTCAGATTGAGGAATTGATTTTTCTGTTTTAACTTTTGGATTTGGAAGTTTCCTTTCCTGCTTTGTACAGCTATGGGGAGGTTTGAGTTTTTTTGTGGTACTCCTCCCTCCCTTGACATGGTGTGATTCCTGTTGCTCTCCAGGATAAGCAGTCTTTTGAAAAGCCAGTGCTGCAAGTATTGCCATGCTGTTTGGCACCAGGGAATATTCCGTGGTTGCTGTTGTCCTCAGTCTTTATCCCATAAATCATTCATTCCATGGACTCAGCACCTTGCCTTTGTTTTGCCATTTAAGGGTGCAGAGAAAGAAAAATATGGGGGTGACAGACAAAATATAAAGTTCAGTTTTATTTGGTTGCAAAATCTTTGCATGTGGTTGAGACATAAGTGAGGCTGAGTCTTGTCCAGGCTGGTCACTGTTGGTCAGCTCATAGTGCAATAGCAATGCAAACTCACCTTTCCCATCTCTCTCCTTACACAGCATTGCCGGTTTGGGATGTGTGTGCCCAAGGAGCGAGAGGCACTGGTGATAGATGGAGCATGGGGGACCTGGAGCCCTTTTGGGACCTGCTCAAGAACCTGTGGGGGTGGCATAAAGACGGCGATACGAGAATGCAACAGGCCTGAGTAAGTGCACAGAGGGGAGGTCCCAGTGGGTGAAAGAGGGAAAAGCAGCTGAGTTGAAATGGGCTGAAATCCCCTCTGGCTGTCCCCAAACCTTGTGTGCCCCAGGGACAGGTGGCTCTGTCCTAGGGGATGGGTGGCTCTGCATGGCATGGATGAGGCAGGATGGGAACCAAGGAGGTTCCCATAGGTTTGGTTTGTGGCTATGGTGCTCTAAAAAGGTTTCCATTCAACAATGAGGGAAGGAAAAAGCTAATACCTGTGCGGATTTATTACCTCCTGTTTTCCCAGGGAGGCACAGCTGAGATCTCACTTCCAGAGGTATTTTTCTTCCTCCAAACTTGTGGATCAGAAAGGAAGGACCCGTGTTTTTATCCTTTTTCACCATTTTACCCCTGCTTTAGCTGCTTTTGCAGCTGTTCTTACAGACCTTTATACAGTTTTCTGCCATTTTGCTCCTGCTTTGGCTGGTTTTGTGGCTTTTGGCTGCTTCTGCAGCTGATTTTTTACACAGTTACATTTCAGCTGGTGCAGACTAGCCAAACCTCAGCAGAAATCTGTGCCCCATTAAAAAGTGGCACTCAAAAATGTTCGCTGTCTGCCTGGAATGCAAAATCCTGCACCCTTTGAAATGGCAGGGAATTTTGCCGTGGGCTTCTAGGAGATAAATGTGTGGCTGGTGGAATATTAGTAATAGCTTGAGCAACTGGTATGAAAACAGCCTGTTTACGTACATGGTGAGTTGTGCTAGTTTCTGTTTAACTGACTTTCAGAAGAAGGGGTGGGAAAGATGCTTTCTGGACTCTCATTTAGGACAGAGACACAGAGAAGAGAAGGGTCTACTGAGATGGTTGGACTGAGGAGTCTTAAAAAAATTGAGCAGGATTATTCTTCTTTCTCACCCTTGGCGCTGGATGTTTTATTGCCAAGGGAATTGCCATTAAGGATGTGCCAGTGACACATCACTGCTAATGGGAGAAGGGAGAGCTTGTACCTCTGTAGTATAGTGACAAGAGAGGCTGCTCAGCATGGCTGGGCAGGTGTCAAAAGAAAAGAGAAGGGTTGAAGCTAAAGGAGGAGGACACCAGCATGTTAATTAAAATGATGCTAAGAAACACACAAGTACAAAGGAGTTCTCATGTGGCTGTGCTGAGTCAGCACACATCATATGGTCTTCCAGTAGTCATGGAGAGACAAAAATAAAGTATCTTTCCATGTGCAGAACTGGCTCTGCAGCTGAACCTTTGGATGCTGTCAGTGAGATGTATTCGCATCTTCTGGAGGGGCATCTGTTCAGGCTGATAGCTTTCTGTGATAGAAAATCTCCTTTATCCTAAGGACTAGCTAAGGGATTTTAAATTCCATCTTCTCTTATAGCTTGTGTTTTGTCTCTTGGTGCTTCGGGAGGTGTATTGCTTTGGCTGGGATTTGCAAGAGCACCTAAATACGCTCAGCACCAAGCTGCCTGTGAAATCCTCTGCACTTGTCATTCATAGTGGTTGTTTTCCAGGCCTCCTTTCATCAGCTGTGTCCTGGCATTGCGCTCTCTTCTCCAACCCCTTGCAAGGTCTCCACGAGGAGTCTGTCCTAGCACTGTCCACAGAGCTTTACACTGACTATTGTTTTGTGCTTGTAATTTGACTTCATAGTGCGATCTCCCACCATCTATGTCCCCATTATCATGGGACTGCTGAGACAATGCAAATGGATGAAACTCCACTGGGTACTCTCCTGTTTCATTTCAAAAATACACAGATTCTCCTCTGTTGCAGAAGGCACCAAGCCCAACCCAGATACCTCGATTAAGGGCTGAAATAGTTCTCAGCAAATCTTTTATATTCAAAGATGTTTTAGCTTTTTAAAGCTTTTTCTGTGCACAAGGATCTGGGTGGGATCTTCCATGCCAAGAAAATATCATGTTAAATCTGGCATTGAAAATGATACCCATTCCTGCCATGGTACAGAAAGTAAGGCTGCAGCTCCTGCTTCTGTTTGTAATGTGCTTTGACACCTACATGGATGAGTATCTTGCAGGGATGCAGGAAGAGCTGAGATGGCAGCAGACTGTGTTTTGACATACACTGAAGGAATGTATTTGCTAACCATACCAGACCCTTCCCACAGAGATTGCCCACTTGGGAATTCGAGCCTGGCTGGTAGACAAAACCTTTGGCTGCAGTGCTTCATGTAAGAGGGTCTGTGGAGCAAGCCCTGGTTTTCACAGAAAGATATAGCTGCAGAATTATGGAAAGGGCATATTTGATAAGGTGTCAATACCAGGAGCCCTGTTTTCA
>NW_008650238.1:26627-80783 GCF_000695815.1 Acanthisitta chloris
GCATGCGAGTCAGATCATACCTGCATTTCAGTCCATCACAGAAGCATCCACCTGTGCTGAAAGTTGTCTGAGTTTGACATGTAAACACATCTATAGATAACTGTGCTGGCGACTGGCAGCACACCAACCAATTCCCAGTCCCAGGACTTCCTGGAATGCTGTGAAGGATGTCTCCAACTGATCTGTGCACACTGGAGCATCACAGATATTTCTGCAGTCACGCATGAGCACAGGTACAGAGGCAGATGTGCAGATGTACACATGTGCCCTGCAGTTAATTCTCCAAGGGCATTTTGTTGTGGCAGCCTGAGTGCCCTCAGGCAGAGCTGCTGCCTGTGGGGGCTGGACAGGTGCAAAGCACCTCCAAAACAGCACTTCTTGGTTGGGTGCCTGTTCTTGGTGCTCCTGGACCACTGGGAGTTAGGTGCTGCTTCAAAGTCCACGAGTGAAAATGCTCAAGGTTAGTAATTGCAGGTGATACATTAAACATCACATATTTAAGACCTGTTGGGGTGGAAGTGATGATGAGACCTCACCATTCCCTGGGCCTGAGGGTTTCCAGGGTACTGGGAGGAGTGCAGTGAGGCTAGGGTGTGTGCAGGAACTTGCAAGGGGAATGATGCTGGATTGAAAGCAGGTCCATGCCAACTGTTAGTTGATCAAATAGACCATTCAGAAAAGGGAAATTGAAGCAAAACGAGGAGGTTTCTATGCATGTACTGCTTTCCCTTCTGTCTCTGCGGTACATTGTTGATTATCCATGGAAGTATTACGTAGAGTGAAGTATGCCGTATTTCTCTGTGACACCGAAAATCGATGTTATACGAGGATGACTTATTTTTCAGGGTCAGCTCTTTCTGTTTACTCAGACTCTGTGAAAAGCAACGCTGATTTAAAAACACCCTAAAACTGTCAGGGTGGTTTGGAGTTGTTTTGAAATGTCACAAGTGTGAGCATGCTGCAGCCCCCAACGCTGGCTGCGAGGAGATTTACTGCCACAGTTAGGAAGCTGACACGGTGGCAAACTTCAGCCCCCTTAAGTTTGTGGTGTGTCTATGTGTCAATGTTATCTCTATCTCAGAGGTCATGTCCAGAGAAGAGAAAGCTAAACAGTATCTTGAGATCTTTGTATTTTATTAGACATACCTTTTATAAAAAAAAGGCTCCTGCATGTTCTTCTTAACTAACTTAATATTTAAAAGTTTCATTTGAATTAAATCGATTTATATCGGAAACAATGTGGTTACCATAAAAATGTTGTGACTGCAACTTTTTTTTATAAAGAAATGCCCTCTTAGAGGTTTGGGTAACTCAGAGCCTTTGTCAAACTGCAACAGTCCTGCTGTGGTATAAATGCTTCCAAAGTGAAAATGATGAATCTTGTTAACTCCCCCATGAATGACTCAGACTCCCTGAGGTCTAGAGTGTGCTGCTGCCATAGCTAAGAAGTTTCCTTATGTGCTGTGTAGTGAGATGGTCAGGATGTTCCTTTGTAACTGGAGGTAGCTAATGTACCTGCATGGGAATAGTCCAAGGGATGGGGAAACCCCCAGCAGTTATCATGATGGTGCCTGCAAGGCAGGAGGAGTATGGGATGCATCCACAAGGGCTGCTGTGCAGGGTTAGCTCTGGAACAGTCCCAAGTGTAATCAAGTACATTATTTCAAGTTGTTTGTCACAACAAGGTGTAGAATCGACTAAATTGGTAGAAACCAGGTTTAGACTTAACTCCACTAGGAACTGGTATAAAATCAGTCTGTAATCAGGAATCTGCACTGGGCTCGGTGCTGTTGTTTGGGCTTTTTATCACTGGTACTTGCTTAATGGCAAGCACCAGAAACCTTTGCAAGTGACACATATTTCATTTCCAGATGACATGTGAGAGCTGCCCTCAGAGCAGGTAGAGCTGATGTTACCAGCTATTGCTCCAGGCTGTGCCTAAAGCCAAATCATACCCCTTGGTATTTAGGACAGAACGTGAGGGGTCTGCACCACAGCAGTGTGGATCTTAGTGAGGAGAGATGTGAGCAAGAAAAATCCCATGCGTGTTGCTGGTTGTGCTCAGCATCTTGCCTGCAGCTGCTTGAGGAGGCAACTCCTTCTGCCAAACCTGTGAGCATCCCTAGTGTGGTGCTGATGGAGCTGTGGGAAGTCTGCCTGCCTTTCCCAGCTTTGCAGGCAATCTTTTGGCAAGGGCAAGCTTTTCTGTGCCTGTCTCCCCATTTGTTTCACAGGAATTCCGCTCCTTGGGTCACAACAAGTTTTCAAGTGTAAGAGTGAAGAATTGTTATTTGTGGGAGAAAAAGCACTGCTGGGCTTCCTGAGTGATGGATGTGCAGAGAAGCTAAAAAAATTCTGTTCAGCTCTAGGAACTTGTTGACTCACTGTGTGTAGAGACCCTTGTGCATGTGCAGGGGAGTGCTGTCCCTTTTGTTAGAGGTGCTGGCTGCACACAGTGTGGAAAGCTCACAGTGAGCATCTCTGCTAAGGGCAGGGGTGGTTCCTATTTATCGCTCATTGGTGGGTGGAGAGTCTTCAAGTGTGTCAACCAGCTTCCTTCCCGAGAGGGCTCTGAGAGAAGATGCGCTTGGCCAGCATCCCTAGGGCACTGATCTCTGGTCCCAAGGCAAGGCAGAGTTGATCCTGAAGAAGAGTCCTGTAAGGCAGTGAGTGCCAGGACATTAGTGCTTGGCAAGTCACTCTTCTGATCTGCACTTCTTGCTAGTGCAGGCACTTGTTTTTTTAGGGATTAGATAGAAGATGTCGGATTGGTGGTTGTTTTGCAGCAGGGGCTGGAGCTGGGCACAGATGCAGTCCTGAGCTTCGAGGGCCACTCTCTGCCTCTGTATATGTTCCTCGGTACAATATAGTCAGGACACAGTGGCTCTGACTGTTCAGGATGCTCTTGTGCCCTTGTCAGCATGGGATGTTAATTAAAGACATGCACAAAGATGGAGCCCACAAAATGGTGTGCCAGCTCCTGACTGTGCTGAACAGGTTGCAGAACAGCAATTGCATCTTGTTTCCAGCCTGATCCTGTTTCTGCAGGCCTAAAAACGGAGGGAAGTACTGTGTGGGTCGTCGCATGAAGTTTAAATCCTGCAACACCGAACCGTGCTCGAAGCTGAAGAAGGATTTCCGGGATGAGCAGTGTGCCGACTTCGACGGAAAGCACTTTAACATCAACGGGCTGCCCACGAATGTGCGCTGGGTTCCCAAATACAGCGGCAGTAAGTGGCGGGGGGGATGCAGATCCTGCCTCCTGCATCACTGCCTCAGGGTGATGGTGCTCGGATAACATGCCTCTGGTTTTCCTCCCTCCCATCCCCAGTCCTGATGAAGGATCGGTGCAAGTTGTTTTGCCGCGTGGCAGGAAACACGGCGTATTACCAGCTGCGGGATCGCGTCATCGACGGGACGCCCTGCAGCCCCGACACCAACGACATCTGTGTGCAGGGCCTGTGCCGGGTAATCATTCTCCCTCCTCTTCAGCAAAGGGGGATTGAAGTTTTGCACAGCAGCCTGGCATTTCTGCACTGTGCTCCAGGCAGTTGTTGGCCTGTCCTCTTTGCTCAGGGGCTGCCAGCAGCATCTGCAGGCTGTGTGAGCCCCAAATGGTCTGAAACTTGTGCCAACCTCCAGATTTGCAGAAGAGCCACACGTGGAATCGTAGGATCATATGGGTTGGAAAAGACCTCTAAGATCATTTAGTCCAACCATTAACCCAGCTCTGCCAAGTCCACCAGTAAACCATGTCCCCAGCTGCCATATCCACGTGTCTTTTAAGTAACTCTGGGAATGGTGACTCTCCCACTGCTCTGGGCAGCCTAATCCAATGTTTGACAACCCTTTTGGTAAAGAATTATTTCCTAATATACAACCTAAATCTTCCCTGGTGCAACATGAGGCTGTTTCCTCTTGTTACCTGGGAGAAGAGACCAACCTCCTCATCATTACAGTCTGCTTTTCAGCTAGTTGTAAGAATGATAAGTTCTCCCCTGAGCCTCCTTTTCTCTAGGCTGAACACCTCCACCTCCTTCAGCTGCTCTTTGTCAGTCTTGTACTGTAGACTGTTCACTAGCTCTTCTTTGGACATGCTCAAGTGGAGAATTTTTGCGTGTCTGCCCTAAGTAACTGAGGGCTGAGGAGATATGAAACTAAATCCTAAAGACACTTCCCTCTGTGCTTTGCCCCAGTTCTTCCTGGTCAGACCCCAGAGCCCTTTACATTTCTGTTCACAATTATTTTTCACACTTTTCTCTATGGGAACAATTGAAGCAAGAACTTTTCTTTAGCAAAGGCATCGCCTAGTGCAAACAGCAGTTCTGATCCTCATATTGTAAAATAGCCTTTTGTTGGAAAACCTTGTGGGATGGCCACACTCTAAATCGGTGGAAAAATGTGGGGAAGCAAAACAATTTGTCTCACATCAGCCTTTTGCACACACAGCTTTTGTGTGCCTTAATTAGGAGGTTTGTAAATGCTGTTCTAGTCTGTATTTGCTCAATCTGTTTTTTTCATTTTTTCTCTTAAAGCAAGCTGGATGCGATCATGTGCTGAATTCAAAAGCAAGAAGAGATAAATGTGGTGTTTGTGGTGGAGATAATTCTTCATGCAAAACTGTTGCAGGCACATTTAACACGGTGCATTATGGTAAGAATCTGTTGCTAAAAACTTTATTGTGAAAAATGTGGGTCTATAAAAGCCATTACCACACTTAATCTACAAAAACACTGATGTAAAATGCAAAATCCTTCTAGCTATAGTATATTCCATTTTATAACTATTTATGCTATCCCTAAATGAAAAGTATCAGCTTGTGTAATGTGAGGTAATTTTGCTCGTTTCCCTTTCCCCTGTAGAAAGCAAATGAAATGTCTGTGTAATGGCCTTGACTTTCTGTTCAATCTTTCCTAGGCTATAACGTTGTGGTTCGCATCCCAGCTGGTGCAACCAATATTGATGTGCGTCAGCACAGTTACTCAGGGAAACCAGAGGATGACAACTACCTGGGTGAGTTGTAGTTCTTATTTCAGTCCAGAAATCTACTTTGTTTCTGGTTGTGGTGATGTATCTACTGGCTGCTCTCTACTAGGGAAGATGAAGAATTCATTTAAGGGAGATGTTTTCTTGGTGAGAATTTATCTATGTCTGCCAAACATTCAGCCTTAACTTCTTTCTTCTTTCTGTTCATGCCATCCTAGTTGTAAAGTTTAGGAGGTTCACAGACTTACAAGAAATATCTGCTTAGAGTGTGTCTAGGGCGGGGAAGGACTGTCAAGTCTGGTCTGTGGGTGGGAGCTGAGGCACAAAGCTGGGAACCAAACAGGCTTCTGAACCCTGCTGGAGTCTTCTCACTGCAACTTTAAGCATCTCTGCTGTCACCATGCTGTGGCTGGAGAGTGAATATGCCATGCCCAGGCGTGTGGACAAACACATGCAAAGAGAAATTATTTGCTATTTTTCTGAGAACAGTAATTCTGATTTCACTTAGACTGAGCCCTTCTTGTCCCTCCCTGACAGCAATATGTAACTGTAAAGATTACACCAAAGATACTGGTTTGATTTAAACTTAACAATAACTTGGCCCTTGGCTGTTCATAGTCATTGTTTTCTCTAATCTGTGGCTATGTCTCTATAGGCAGTTGAAGATAACTGTGCAGTGTTAGAACACTCTGCTGCATGCACATATAATTTTAGCATGGCCATGAGTCTCTTCCACCGTGCTGATCAGTAATGCACCTCATAGATAAATAGTTCTGTTTGGATTCAATACCAGAGATAACACAAGTGCACACTACAACCAATGTTACACCTTACAGTTGAAAGCTGATTTTGACATTAAGTCCTCTTTGGGGTCCCTCAGAGTCTCTGGTCCTCCTCTTTTGCACGCCCTGTGCCTGGCATCACCAGTTCTCAGTAGCACAGGGTCCTGTATTCACATCTCTGAATAGGGCACTTCATCTTGTTTTATCTCACAACATTCCTGTAACTGGGTATGTTAAAAATGCAGCTAGGCTGGTGGATCTTAGCCCATCAAAGGTAAAGGGGCTTATTTGAGAAACGTGTAGAGGAGACTCATGCACCAAAGGAAAACAATGCTGACAGCTTTGGCTGTTGCTCTGAGATCCCATCCATGTGGCTGGACCCTTCACTGAGGCAAAAAGCTGAGTGGGTGATCCCTGTTCCCATTCCTGGGGGGGATCATGCAGAGCTCTGTGCACTTACAGCTGTGTCGTGTTGTTTTTTGCACATTCACAGCAGTGAAATGAGATGGTGCAGCATGAATGGACATCAGCACCAAAAAAACCTCACTGAGGTGTGATAGTTTTCTGCCTTGGGGGAGGGAGGCAAGTTTTATTATTCCTCTTTCCTAGAAAAAACAATCTTCCCGATGTTGTGCCTATTCAAACTGTTTCACCCCCAGAAGGAGCCCCAAACTTCTCAGCTCTTCTTGGAGGGCCTTTAATCTTCTTGGGAAGCAATGAAGTCAAATCTTCTTTAATGTTGCTTTAATATTGCTGGGAAAGCATCTCTTCACATTAGGCCTGACTAGAAGCAAATGAGAAGTGTGCATGTGTCCACTTATTTTGCAGCTCACTGAGTGTGAAATCTTGGGCCCTCGGTACTGTGAACCTTGTAGTTGCTTAACAATTTAGGAGGAATTTGATGTTGTCATCAAGTCCAAGACATGTACCTACTGTTGTAGGAGATACAGTAAATGGGAAGGACTCCTTTAATGAGTTTTACTACTGCCTAATAACATTAAAGCCTCCAACGTGTGGAGTTTGGTTGAGTGTAGCCTCTTTGTGAGTTTTTATCCATCTATGTCTCTTTGCTACCGAGCAGTGTTTTGCTTCATTATCTCTCCTTGTTTGATGGAAAAACCTTCCCTTTGGTGTTTTGGTGTTAAGTTTAGATTTTTCAGTACAGGGGCTTTGTAGTAATGTAGCTGTGATGGGTGAAATGGTGGGGAAACTAACTTAGGAAATTAGCTACATAATCGCATTAGTGTGAAGTTGTGCAGCAGACTGCTGTTTTCAGGAAACTGTTCCTTTTATAAAGCATTTAGACTTTAAGCCTTCAGTGCTTTCACATACCTTAAGATTTGGAATAATAATAAAAATATGGGGGGAGGAGGGAGAGGGAGAGAGAGGGGGAGATACTGACCAAACTCCCTCTAATTATCTACTAGAAAATGATGTTTAGGTGATTAGGGTAGATACATTTACCCTAAGAACACACCTGGAAACAACAGGGAAGCCACCCTAGCCACATGGCTGACAAAAAGGTTTGGGCAGGATTATTTCTGTAGCATATAAGGGGATACCAGCTGTCTGTGCTCCATACAGCAGCCAGCCCGGCGTGCCTTTTGGAGAACTATTGGGTGAACTATTTAGCAACAGCTTCAGGCATTCAGCCTTCGTTTTAATGAGGCTTTCCAGTGGAAAAAGGAGAAGGCACAATGTCTGCAAGAGCTCTGCTGCTCTCGTTACATCCTTTCTGTTTGAGAGTGCCAGTGGGCTTTTCCTCCCACCCCCAATGGAAAGGAGAACCGAGAGCGCATGACCCACGTTGTTATGTACGTATGAGTTAATTCTGCCTCTTTAGTTCTTGTTTTTTGCACCTATGCAGCCTTATCTAACAGTCAAGGAGACTTTATATTAAATGGAGACTTTGTCGTCAGTATGTTTAAAAGGGAAATCAAAGTTGGGAATGCTGTGATCGAATACAGTGGATCGGATAATACAATTGAAAGGATTAATTCCACAGATCGGATTGAGCAAGAAATAACCCTTCAGGTGAAGTATATGTTGTGTGTATGGAAAAGTCTGCCCAGCTTTATTGGACTGAAAATAGTGGGTAGTGATGTCTGTTGGTTTATTCTGCTTCATCTTTCATCCTCTCAGGTTTTATCAGTGGGAAATTTGTACAATCCTGACGTTCGTTACACATTTAATATCCCCATTGAGGACAAACCTCAGCAGTTTTACTGGAATGTGTATGGCCCATGGCAGCCCTGCAGTAAGCTCTGCCAAGGTGGGTGCTTGGTAAGGCTTAGTTTTGCCCTGGATTTGTTTTGGGATCTGGACAGTGCTGTCAAATCCCTCTCTGTTTGGCTTCTTTGAGATTCTCACATTATGGGAGTGATTGTTTCCCTGGGCTGCAGTAGTAGGTAACATCCTACAAGGTGGAGCACTGCTCTGCTGCTGCTTGGATTTAGAGCAGGGCACCTTACAACCCCTCTGAGCCAGGTGAGCCTCGCTATGTGGTTCACAGGTGAGGAAACTGAAGCACAGAAAAGGTTGTGTGGCCTTTCCTAAGGCTGCAAAAGGCATCAGTGTCTGGTTTTGGGTCTGACATTCAGTCGTTTCCACCTGCCAGTGTCCACCCTGGTAAACACGCAGAGCCCATCCTTGCAGAGATGCTGCAGCTCCCCATGTCCATCCCATCTGCGATAAACCTCTTCTGCTCTGCTTAGTCTTAACCCCCTTCCTGTTTCTGAAGGAGATGGAGAAGTAAAATTAAACATCTCTTAAATGCTACTGTAAAAGTGTAAGAGAAATAACCGAAGGGATCACTTTCCTGCATGCCTCAAACAATGTGCTGGTTTTCTCTGTGCAGGAGAACGAAAAAGGAAACCTGTGTGTACGAGAGAGTCGGATCAGCTCACGGTGTCGGACCAGCGATGCGATCGAATTCCCCAGCCTGACCCCATCACTGAGCCTTGTAGCACAGAATGTGAATTAAGGTGCACTCTGCTCAGCTGTGTATATACATTACATTGTGTACTATTGTTTGCTCCTCTTTTCTTTCACCTCTCACCATACTTCCTTTTCTCATCAGCCTGCATTAGATTTTAAAAAAGAAAAGGATTAGTAATTGCCTCTTTGTCAACCAAGTGGGATTGCCATCCACCAGTGATGTTTTGAGAGGCACTTTTGTATGTTTTCACATTTCTCTTGTTGGATTAAGTTAGGGCTAACTATAACAAAAATTCTTCTGATGTTGAAAAATCTCCCTGTGCAATACAGTGCCTGAAATTTGCATCTGCCTGGATCAGAAATGCTCAGCACCATCCTACAAACAGCCTACAATGAGGGGAAAACATATTTAAAGCAAAAAAGTAACTAAGACTTGGATTTTTCAGTGTTTATTTAAAGCAAAGAATAGGCTTATGCATAGAGCATGTTTAGGACTGTCCCCAGACAACTCCTGGCGTGCTGGAATTGATGGAGCACAGCCTAAATCATCACAATCCGTTTTCCTTTAAAAAAAAATCTGTTTTCCTTTCTGGGGCTTAAATATGGTGGCATTAAGCGGCTGCTGGTGAAGCAATTCAGATGGCTGAGTTTCCCGAGGGGTTTCTCTGGCTCTGTTAAACTGGGGCTGTGCAGGGGCTGTATAGGGTTGGGTTGTCGCGGTAACAGCTGTTGCCATTGCAACAGGTTGGAAACTTGAGAAGGGCAAATGCAGGAGTCTGAAAAGCAGGCAGGGATGTGAGGCTCCCACCAGTCAGGAGCTATTGACTCCAAATCCCCTTGATCTTATTCTTCTCCTGGCTGTGCTGAAGTTAGCTCTCTCAGCTTGGGAGCGTGGGCTCTGCGCTCCTCGCACAGATGCTGGCAACAGCCCAGGGGCCTCCAGGACCCCCAGGGGATGTCACTGCCTCCTTCCCCAGGAGCCACCCCTGCCAAGTCTGAGGGGTAATGGGCTCCTCTTGGCTTTGGGGTCTCCAACACCTCCCTGGATCAGCCCTCATGTCCAGCATCTCTTTCCAAAGCTGGGATGATGTGTAGCAGGGTTGCATCCCCAGCTGGGTCCTTAAGGGTCACCGGCACCAGCCCTTGTTGTCCATCCTGGGAAAGAGGCAGTAGGGTGGAAATCTGTCTGTTGAGAGGGAACACCTCTAATCCCCCCTGACACTTCTGGGGCTTGTGTGTCTTGGAGCAAGTAGTTTGCTCACACTTTGGAGAGCTAAGATTGTTTTGCAGGCATCCTGCCATGTGAAACACCTTTCAAGCCTGTGCAGGTAATTTTCTGATGCTGTATTTTTCAGCTTTTAGCTTTTAAAGGCCAAGGTGGAACTCCTGCAGGGGAACATGGTGTGGAAACTCTTCAAAGCACTGCTTCTTGCTTGGCCATGGACTGCCCTCACCACCTGAGGTGGTCCCACAGGGTCACAGCGTGGCTTTGCTATCTTCAAGAGGGACCTGGTGACAGTTCCTTCTCTTCAAGAGCAATGCCAGGGTTAATTGCCTTAGATCTCTGGAAGCCATAAAGCGTTGGGAAATGTTACAAAGAGCCCAAACTTTGGGCTCAAGAGCATATATTCCTTATATCAAACACCCTTGAGCATGTTGCCTACAGAGTCCTGGAACTCCACAGCTAATGTTGTCTGTCCTTGGTGCAGGTGGCACATCGCGAGGAAGAGCGAGTGCACGGCGCAGTGTGGGCTGGGGTACCGCACCTTGGAGATCTACTGCTCCAAGTACAGCAGACTGGAGGGCAAGATAGAGAAGGTCGACGACCGTTTCTGCAGCAGCCAGCCCAAGCCCAGCACGAGGGAGAAGTGCACTGGAGACTGTAACGTGGGAGGGTGGCGATACTCAGCCTGGACCGAGGTAAGGGACGCTTTGCTGTCTCCTCCTTGCACAGGGGTATGTCAGGCTGTTTAGGTTGCAAACAACAGCTCTGCATAAAAGGTGGCTGCAGTGATTCTGCTTTCGTTGATTTTTCTGGAGGACACTGTAGTCCAAATCATCCTGGTACTCCTTATTTTGTCCTGCAATTAATTTGTGCCTTTAAGCATCTCAAGGCATGTCTTTATTACATGCAGCTGGCCCTGCTGGTTGTCTCCTCCCATCAAGGCCAGCACCAGTGCCAGGAGTTAGGGAAGATATGTTGTCATCAGCAGAGGACTTCTGAAATTTGTTTTCTTTCTGCTTTTTAACCTTTATATGAATAAGAAAATTCCTGAATGCAGGCCTGGCACTGAGAGCTTGAGGCGCCTGGGGCTTTCCAGGGAGGGCATGGTGAAGGAGGCTGGCTGGTCAGAGAGAGTTAATCTCTCCTAAAATGAGAACAAGCAGCAGCCATTTAGGAGAACTGAAAGCAACACTTGTAAAAGTAATAACAGTGTTATAACGTGAAGTGAATTTGTGAAATGCATGGCCAGGACATTTTATTAAGCTTAGCAAGATTGGCTTTTAAAAAAAATATATGAAGTAAAAACCTGGTTACTTAAAGTACAAATTGTTCTTCCTGACATATTCTGCAGTCACTCCACAGTCCTGACTTCAAAGAGGGATAAGGCAGTAGCAGTAGAGTGGCAGAAAGTATTTACTCAGTGTCTCTCCTCCCAGTGCTCCAAGAGCTGCGGTGGGGGCATGCGGCGGCGCCGAGCCATGTGTGTGAACACCTACAATGATGTCCTGGATGACAGCAAGTGCAGTCAGCAGGAGAAGCTGACAGTGCAGCGATGCAGTGACTTCTCATGCCCCCAGTGGAAAACTGGTGACTGGTCTGAGGTAGGTGCTGGTCACCAGGGTGGGTTTACCCTGCTGGTCCTCTACCCTGAGGGGCTGATGCCTGCAGAGAGATGTCTCTATCCCTGCTCATCCCTTGTGATCTGTTTGTGCTTCCTGCAGAAGGTCTCCCCATGTCTGTGCACAGAGAGGCTTCAGACCGGTAGCAAAGTCACTGGCCTTGTCACCACTGGTCAAGTGACCACTTTCCTCCCTGCAAAGCTACAGGGGGTGGTTAATTACTCTCCAATCCTGTAGTAATTTCTCCCCAGTTTTTCCATGGTTCCTCTGCACCATTGTGAAGAAAAATATCTTCTGCCCTCATTTTCCCTTTGGATTGTCCTCAGGAGCCCTGGCAGCTCTGGCTGTCGCTGGAGGGCAGGATTTCACCCTACTGATGTCTTGCTCAGCCTCTCCCTGCTGTTTATTGCCTCTTCTACTGTTGCTGGTGTCCTTTGCAACACAATAAAACTGTACCTTGATAGGCTTTTTCCTGCAGCAGGACTGGGGATACTGGAGAATAGTCTTCAAAGGCTGCTCGTCACCTTTGTGGCCAAATAGCTCTTGTTTCTGTGGATCATTATGTTCTTTTCGGACATAATGAAAGCAATTGAGTGGGATCAGGGATTCTCTGCAAAACATCTGTCTTCCAAGCTGCTGGCAGCCCAGCCCTCACCAGGGTGGTGGAAGAGGCGCTCGCAGCCTGCAAAAGCCAAGACCCTTAACATGCACACTCAGAGCTGAACAAGTTTTTTACAAGCCTTTGGCACCCTGTTGTGCACAGCTAAAACCCTGCAGGGCAGTGCTGTGCCTTTGCCCGATGTCTCACAGCTGCTGGATGTCAAGAGCCTTTGTGGTCTCACTTTGCCTGTGCTGATGGGTCCCAGCCTGGCTGTGCTCTCCTTGCTCCAGCCTCTGCTCTGGACCAGCTCCTGAGAGCAATCCTCTTTTGTTGCAAGACACTCACCTGTTTTCCAGGATAGTGGTGCTTAGCTAAAGAGCCATCTCTTGGCACCAGTTTTTTCAAGCAGTGCTTGCAGTGAGTCTCCAGGTTTATTTTTCAGTGCTGGGGCAGGTGCTGAGCTGGCAGCACTTCCTCAGCACCACCTGAGCTTGCGCTTTTCTCCTCACAGTGCTTGGTCACCTGTGGAAAAGGGCACAAACACCGTCAGACCTGGTGCCAGTTTGGAGAAGATCGATTAAACGACAGGTTTTGTGATCCCGAGACAAAGCCAGAGTCGGTGCAGACGTGCCAGCAGCAGGAGTGTGCTTCGTGGCAAGTGGGGCCATGGGGCCAGGTACCACAGGGCTCTGGGTGCTGGTGGCTGAGGCTGGGCCCTGCCCTTTCATCCAAATTCAGCAGCATAACTGTGTTAATTGATTTGCACACCAAAGCAGCCCTCTGTTCGCTTGGGTTCAGCGGATAGGCAGCAATAACAGTACCTGCCCTTTGTGCTAAATTTAATCTCTGTCATACTAAATTGGCCGTGATTTTCAAAAAAAGGGGTTTCCAAGGTTACGCTCCTAAATCCATATTTAGGCACGTAAATACATGGCCTAATTTTCACAGAAAAGCTGCTCCCATTGAATAACTTTTGTTGCTTTTAATTTTTTTCAGTTTCTGGGTTGGGGAGGGGTTTTTTTTTCTGTTAAAACACAAGTTGCTCGTTTCTCCCAGAGTGTTCTGGCATCTGCTTTTCCACAAAGCTGTTAGCTCTTGACTTAAAAAAAACAGCAACAAACACAGGCCAGTTGTCCCAGTCAGACATATTTCCCATTAGCAAAATTATTCATTAGCTGCTCGCAATACCATGGGGCTGAACCACTAGTTTTAAAGAAAGATACGATGCAGGTTCTACCAGACTCTGATTCTAGTGTGTGCAGCAAAGTAAATGATTTCAGTGCTTGCACCTTCATTCCCAAAGAATCTAGTGAAGCGTGTGAGGCACTGGTGGGCGCAGTGAGTTAAAACTTTGACCTAATTTAAAGCTGAAATGCATGAAATGAAGAGAAACCAGAAGGGAAGCTGTTTTATTTTTGCTGCCTTTGCTATGTGCCTAAACACAGGCTGGGCTGATTAATACTTTCTAACTGAAGCAACTACTCAGACCCAGCACTTCTTTCTCCCAGTGCACTGTGACTTGTGGCCAAGGCTACCAGATGAGAGCGGTGAAGTGTGTCGTGGGCACCTACGTGTCAGTGGTGGATGACAACGAGTGTAATGCTGCAACCAGGCCAACAGATACCCAGGTAAATCCTGCTGTGCTGTCTCCATCTTTTTCCATCTGCATATGGAGACATTCAGGCTACGGCTTTAGGGGACATCTTGCTGCAGCAGAGCCTTACCCTGAACAGAGCCCGTGCAGAGCTGTACCTTGGTCTGATACATGGCTGTTGGAAAGGTGCAGCACAGCACCCTGTTTTTATAGAAGTGGGACAAAGAAACTGGAGTTCCCGTCCAGACCCTCTCCATGTGGTTGACACCACCACCAAATTGCCAAAAAGGCAATGAACAACTTCTTATATAAGGGCATCAGGACTTCATGGGATGAAGATCAATTACCTTTGCTCATGGTTTATGTCCACAGAACTCCAGTCATAGGATGGGATGTGAGAAGGGCTGTTCAGATGCAGCACTAAAGCTGGTCTCTTAAGAGCTCATGAGCTAAAGAAGCCTCAGTGAATGAATATGGGAAAACAACCACACACCAGAAGGCTGAGACAGTATTTATTTATTTGCCTCAGAGGCTGTTGTCTCCACACAGCAGACACCTTCTTTGGCTTGCATGGGGTCAGGGATGCCTGGCTGCAGTCTGGACTCACGTGGCTGCGGGACTGTTGCTGTGTGGTACAAAATGATGGTGAGGGGCTGTAATTTCTTGTCTTCTGCATGTGACATTGTAGTGTTTGTGGCAGCTGCAATTCCAGACACATTCCCCTGGCCAGAGAAATTGAGAAATGTTGCATACCCTTTGCAAATTTGCTGAAGAGGCTTTCCATGCTGTGTACTTGGAAGCAAACATGTAAATTCCCGTATCAGGCAGAGGATATGTCTAAGGTATCTTAAGGAGTTGAATAAAACAGAGCATTACCATCTATCTGTCATCTAGGAGAGCTGTAGTGCTGATACCCTGCCCAGCTTCAGTCCTGCATGACTTCACAGAGTTTAACTAAGGTCACAACATTTGTGAAAGGGCTTTTTTTTTCCCATGTATGGAGACCAATTGCACTATGGTCAAGGGGTAGCAAACCCACTTGTCATCAGCCATCATTTGGCATGCACTTCTCCAGTGTAAGTGAAATCGTAGTGATGCGGAAGTCATGTTTGCCATTTGTCAGGATCTGTGCTCTCCCTCACAGGGACAATCAGTATTAATTTCCTTTTTGGCAAGGACTGCGCATGGAGTAAAGTCATGGCTATTCATCATTTCTGTCGCCAGACCTCCCAGGAGGTCCAGACAGGACTAGAGCCCTCCTGTGAGGCACTGTATCAAGACTGAGCAGAATGCCATGCCTGTCCCCAAAACCTCCCGTGCTTGGTGTGTGGTGAAGATCAGCACACGGATATAAGTGGTCTGGTGGGCTGCAGGGAATCAAAGGGTTGCAATCAGCTCAGCAGCGTAACCTTTATTGTGTGGGCTGCAGGTCTCGGCGCTGAAGGAAGGGAGCTTTGAAGGGAGATAAAGTTGCTGCTTTGCAGATGTGTGTTCATACCAGAACTCTTAATGAACTTTCATCTTTTGCCTCAAAACACATCTGGTTTTAATGCGTGGAGATGGCACATGGTTATAGGGATCCCTATTGCAGAGTTCCTAATAAGTCAAAAGTCCACAGAGGGTTCTGCATATGAAGGCCTCAGGGTATTGAGGCTGAGTTTTGCTGATTCACCAAGAGGATGCGAGGAGGACGCCTGCCTACACTCAGGCATGCAGGTCACAGGTTTTCAAGATGTTGCATGTTGATGATAATGACATTGAAGAGGAGGTGATTTAATCAAAACATCTGCAAATTCTTTATTTCCCACTTTTCCCTCATGTCTTTCCTGTACAGGACTGTGAAATAGCTGTATGTCCTCCCCATCCAAATAGTCCTGAAGCCAAGAGATCCATATCGGGCGTTCACAGGACGCAGTGGAGGTTTGGATCCTGGACACCAGTAAGCACATGTTGTAATACTTTCAGGGTTATTTTACAGTAGAAAATGGGATGTGTTTAAGTGTGTTTAACCAGCTTTTCATTCCAAAACCCTTGCAATGTATATCAGGAAACTTTCTAGTGCAGTGCTTGTTGCTCTTCCCTAGTGCTCCGCGACGTGCGGGAAGGGTACCCGGATGAGATACGTCAGCTGTCGGGATGACCAGGGCTCGGTGGCCGACGAGTCAGCTTGTTTCCACCTCCCAAAGCCATCAGCCACAGAAATGTGCACCGTGACGCCGTGCGGGCAGTGGAAAGCCTTGGAGTGGAGCTCTGTAAGCATCGTGCTGTCTCTTGCAGGAGAGCCTTATAGACCTCCTTGCTGGAAAGATGTTTCCTTAGTCTTTCACACTTGCCCTTTTATAAGTGAGGATATTAAGGTTTTCTGCTGTTTGTTATTAGCAATAGCTGTCTTTGTGGTTTTCAAAGCTGGAAATGTGACTGTGTCTCCTTTTCCCACTATAACACAGTGCTCAGTGACTTGTGGTCAAGGTAAGGCAACGCGACAAGTGATCTGCATCAATTACAGTGACCAGCTGGTGGACAGGAGCGAGTGTGACCCAGACGACCTGCCTGCCACCGAGCAAGACTGCTCCATGTCTCCTTGTCATCCAAACAGCCACGACTACGGCAGGCCCATCCACCCTTTCCTCTATCCGGATCATCGCCTGAAACTGCACCCTGGGGGCAGCCCAAACCGAAACCGTGCGCATATACCGGGAGGCAATCAGTGGAGGATTGGCCCCTGGGGTGCTGTAAGTGTCCTGATTTTCTTATTGCTGGGTTTTGTTGTTTGGTTTTGTGGTGTGTTTGGTTTTTTTCCCCTGGGCTAATCTAGTCTTTTCTTAAAGTCACCACTCAGGGAAAAGAGAGACCCTTCTCCCCACTGTCTGGTCTCTGCTCACACAAGCAAGTGTTGCAGTGGGGTGCAGGCATCACTTCTCAGCCTCTCATATCTCTGAGGCTCTCTAGGCAGAAAGCTGACAGCATCATTTTCTATGAGGCAAAGGCCAACCTCTGCTTCTTGGCTGTCTCCTGGGACATGTACAGCTGTGCAGAGTTGTTCCCAAAGCACAGCAGAGCCTCGATGCCAGCTCCTCTCACCCCAACCAGTATGCAATACTTTATCATGGAAGTCCCTAAAGGGAATTAAGCATAAATGTTGTATCAAACACTGCATTAAAGGCAGTAGGGATTACTCACCTGCCTAAAACTAGGCTGGTGTTTCCTTTCTTTGCTCAGTCAGCACCTAAGTTATTGCACTGCAGTTAGTAATACCTGGGTTTGAAGTTTAATAATGCCTGTTAGCTGTAGTAAATTTCTAGCAGTGCATTTCCATGGTGCAAGGCACTGGGATGGAGCTGGGAATGCAAACTTAGTCCTGCACTCAACAGAACTGTGGGCAATTGTGTCTTCCAGTGCTCTAGCACATGTGCAGGGGGGTTCCAGCGGCGGGTCGTGGTGTGCCAGGATGAAAATGGATACACTGCAAATAACTGCGATGAGAAAAGCAAACCCATGGAGCAGAGATCATGTGAATCTGGCCCTTGTCCTCAGTGGGCTTATGGCAACTGGGGAGAGGTGAGTGCACCATCTATCCTGGGCTCCTGGCACAGGGGAAGGCTTTCATTAGCAGGTGGCTGAAAAATGGGAGAAGAGAGAGGGATAGTGTGGTGACATTTATTAGAAAGATTGGAGCTTGACAGGCAGCCTGATAAATGAGTGAACCCTATCAACTGCTTGGTGGTGTTTTCCTTTTCATTTGTCATGGGAAAAATTTCTTCCCAGGCCAAAAGCAAATTCTGTAAAAATGGAGAAGTTTTTTTGTAAGAGAAGCCTAGTTTAACTGAAGGCCTTTCTAAAAAAAAACAAAAAAAAAATCCACAAAACTGCTCCCTTCTGAAAATTCATCTGAGATGAACAGCTGGAGAGGTAAACCTCCAGTGTCACGTTAGGTCTGGCACTATCATGGTGGAGCATCATGAACAGCTTCAGGAAGAGATGCTGAAGCAGCTGATGCCCCATCCAAGGCTCATGCAGCATTTGGGGGGATTTGGCTGTAGTGGGTTGGTTGGGAACAGAAACAGCCCTCGGATCTTCTGAGGTGCCAGCACTTGGAGCAGCCAGTTGGCAGTATTTTTGCTGCCCTGACGGTGATTGCTCTGTCCTCTGCTGACTTGCAGTGCACGAAGCCATGTGGGGCAGGGACAAGAACACGGCTGGTGGTGTGCCAGCGTCCCAATGGAGAAAGGTTTACGGATCTGAGCTGTGAAATCCTTGACAAACCCCCGGACAGAGAGCAGTGCAATGTGCAGGACTGTCCTAGAGATGCTGCCTGGAGCGCTGGTCCTTGGAGCTCGGTACGACCATAAACTCTTTCTCTTTGCAAAGCGTTTTGTGGATATTCCATAACAACAGATTTAATTTGCTTCAAACCAAGGTGCTAATGCTTCGTGTCTTAAAACTGCACTTAAAGAGGATTATTGCCAATATATTCAGAATAACACCTGTTCAGGAAGGACTTACATTAGGGGAGCTCGAGTCTTTTAGTTTAAAAGGCACTTTCTGCTAAGTAGCCACCTTTGTCCATTTTATTACACTGTGCGAGCGCTCTGCATTGTGAGTCTTGGTTCTGACTGAGTTCTTTGCATATGGATTTAAACTTGGCATTTAAGCAGTACATTTCCATTGAAGTTAAATTGTTCTGCTCTTTAATGGTAATGCTGCACTCTGCACCTACTGGTTTACCCGTCGCGTGTTCCCTGCCAAAAGCAAGATGACTGGGGAGAATGTGCACTAAATTGCACCAACTCCCAAGCATGTACAAGTGTGTATAGATGTGTGTGCGTGTCCCTACCTGCCCACACACAGACCTGTATAGAAACACGTGTGCATTCACACCCGTGCTCTATTTCTGTTCCTGTGTATATAATATGAGTGTGATGTACAGTGTAAAGGCACCTGTAAGATATTCTCGTGCATCTCTCTGGTTCTGGAGAGGGATTGTCTGGCCTTATCTCCAGCTGGTGGGCTATAATTAAGTCAGCAAAGGATCAGCAAGATGCTGGAAGGCTTAAAACCCTGGGAGTTTTCCAATAACAAAATAGTGTTTGGAGCAGAGGTGTCGTACACTGCTCCTTTGCCGCTGGAGGAGTCTGCTACAGAGATGTTCTTGTGAGGGCAGAGCAGCCCTGGACTGCAGGGTTCGGGTGCTATTTTGGGTGCCACAGCTTTGAAATTCTCCCTGCCCAGAGCAGCACCTTCTGCTCTGAGCCCTGCACTGAGGCAAGTGCTGCCTGAGGCGCTTCTGGAGCGCTGGAAACCATGGACCTGTCCGTTTTGGAGTGGCCTTCAAACAAATGTCAACCTTTATTGTGTATTTTGTTCTAAAAGCATTTGAAGGAGTTTAAAAAAAATTAATCTGACTCAAAAGCACTTTATAGAAAAAGAAAAATGAGGCCTGTTTGTAATCCATTGGACTTCCTTAATTGTCACGGTTTGAAAAGTCATCTTGCCAAAACCTACTCTGATTCTGTGGGTGCTTTCAGTAACGCTCCTCATTACTTTCATCATACCTCAGTGAGTTCTGCAATAGCCATAAAACTCTGCTGAGCTGGTGTTTATCCGGTGCTTCACCAGTACAAGAAACAGTGCTATGAAATTTCATTTGAGGTGCTAATGAATCCCTTGTCAGCTGATCTGGCTGGTGCTAAAGATGAGCGAGGTGAGGTAAGCAGAGCTGGCGACGCATGCGCTGGCTGTCCCGCAGGATTTACCAGCTGGGAGGTGCTGCCAGCCTTGGTTAACTGTGCTGGACCATTTGCAACAACCAAAGTTGTGCTGCATTTTGGTGTCGTTCAGCAGAAATGCAGGGTGCAGTCCTATAGTTTGGTTTTGGCTTGTTTTCACCCAGGAAAATTTCCCTTGACTCAACTCAGTCGCATTAACCTCGGTGGGTTGCCCTTGCCCGTTCTCCTGGGAGCGGGTGGGATGTTGGGCAGACAGGTGGAGGGAAGGGGCATCCTGTCCTGCCTGTGGCATCTCTTTCCAGCTGTCCACAGGGCTCGTGGCCCTTGGCCTCTGCAGGGGAAGGGCTGCAGGGCTGAGCCCCAGTCATAGCCACAAAGTGACTTGACTTTTCAGTCTTATTACCATGGTGTCCTTTGGCTCTGATGTAGGGGACCCCAGAGCTCTTTGAAGACTGAATTGTACCTTTGGGGTCCACAGGGCTTCGTGTCCCTCCTGCAGAATACTCCACGTGTATGTCTACCTCGTGCTACTACTGTAGGTAGTAACAGCCAAATTTGTTTTCTTTAGTGTGGTATCACCCAGATTTGCTTTAGCTCTGTCATGTTGCAAACATCATTCTGTAGCTGTACATACTTCATCTGTTGGGATGGAGTGTCACTACCATATTTTTTTGGTCACTTTTGAAACAAGAGTATAGTATTAGCTGAAACTTTTCAGCAGTATGGATTTATGTATTTATGTAAAAGTGTATTTATTTTTCCAATATTGTTATTTAATTTTATATAAATATTGCATACATTTATGATGTTTAATGTTAATGTTGAACAGTGAAAATTAAAGACAAGTAGAATGTAATCAGAAATGAATTTGTACAATGATTTCTTGAGTCTTTTGCTAAATTAAGATCACATACGTAGTTTTTGGTAACTTTTGCTAAGTTTTCTGAAATGGTACTGCAACGTTCCATCTTTCAACTGACTTTTCTTTTGCTTGCTTTGTTCTCCAACAGAAATTGTCATTCTCAGTAATTAAACAGACACAGTTAAAAGTGTGTGAATCATAAAGTTTGGATAACTAATTTCTCACAAGCATCTGACTGGCTTAGCTTTATTCAAGTTTCAGTGAAATTGGTACTATAAAGTACATACAAATTAAAGCAGAGAGAGTCTGAAGAGTCCAAACCCGCAGTCCTCGGGCAAAATTCCACTGAGATTTTATACAGTAAAAAGTGATTTTTATCTGGCTGGTTAAATCCAGGTTGGAAGAGATAATTAAATGGATAAACAGATCATGTGTGTAAATGATAATTTTATAACAGGAGAGTGGTGAGATGTCTTGTCATTGTAATGTATGTTCAAAGAGGACTAAGAGGAGGTGACACATTTTTATTTCCTTGCTTATTTAAGAACATGTATTTAAACACTGCAGAATTGTACACCATGTGATAGAACTGACCTTTTTATTAAAACCATGCTTTAGAAAACATGCACAGACTGTCACCAGAATACAGAGAGTGTTTTTTCTCCTTATGGTGTGAACTTCGGTCTCCATATATGCTCTCGAATACCGAGAGGAAATCTTGCCATGTTCTCCAGAGCAAGGGAGATGTTCACAGAGAGAATTACCCATCACTCCACTTAAAACTCGAGGCTGTTTTTTAATTATATATACCCATATATACACCATATACATAAAATATGCCTATAACCTCACTTAAAGCACTTCTCTGGGAGAGGATCTGCTTCTTGCAATAATCTCTGTGAAATTTTGAGTTTACCTTAATATCCAACTGTATCCTGATATAATTTATGAATAATGCTGAATTAATTTGTTATGGGTTCTCATTCTTTCTGACTTAAGAAATGGGCACAGATAAGGTAAAATAATTATCTCTCACAGCACCCTAGTTCAGTTGGTTGAGTCATTTGGGCTTCATTGCACTGGGACAGTGGTCATTTGACTTTGACCTGTGGAAAATAGGTGGGTGGAGTTTTGGATTTGATTTTGGGGGTTCTTTTCCTAAAAAAGGATTATCATTTTAAAAGTAGTTTGCTTTATCAAGTACTTGTCACTGCAATGGTTGTATAGCTCTTAGTGCCTGCAGAACAGCAGTGTGTGCTTCTGAGCCCTGTATCCCATGGGCAGAGATGCTCTAGTCTTTGAGGGCCTTGTACTGTAATGATGAATTGGAAGCTTAGTGTAAAGCAATTAGAATATTGGCTGGCTAAGCTCCAAACTCTGTTATCATAGATGTGAATTCAGGTTTGGGCTAGAACAGCATTGCTGTATGCCCTTGGCAGGAAACTGGTGGCATTGACAGCTTTGTAAGGCTCTTAGCTGCACACAGGGACAGAGGCAGTGGGAAATGGGCTCTAAACTGGGTGGGAAGCAGAACTGCCTGGCCAACATCTGTGTCAGGCAGCTGGCGTTCAGGAATTTTAATCTTAAATGTGGTGTCAGTGGAAACTTCAAGTTATTTGTATTTCATTTGGTCAAAGCCCCAAAACGTTGTTTACAAAATGCCTTCCCCATACAGCTGGCTGAAAATAGGATGTTCAGCAGCAATATTCTCCATGTTGTTGTTCTGATAATGTTCTTAGCAGGCAGGATGTCAGCTCTTGCTACAGCAAAGTGATAACCAGGGGCAGATTTGGTCACAAGTGTGTATAACTCTGCTGTTCTTGTCCTCTCTTCTGCAGAAAATGAATTTGCTGTGACAGCAGCATTACTGAGCTGCTGTGTGATTCTTTACACATGTTTTGCAATAACAAAGCCATCCTTGAAAATGAAGTGATAGGCATGCTGAACTCTCCAGTCACTCAGAGTGATTCATGTTGCTTCTTCTGTCCTTCATTCATACCATGATGGTTTGGGCTCTGAGACTGCAACAGCAAGTCTGTGTTTCTCTGTAGTGCCAGGTATTATCAGAAAACTAACCAAAATGGTCCTACCTTGAGAGCCTGTGGGGGAAGGACAAATATTGCTGCAGCAGTGGAAGGCTACACATGTAGTCCCAGCATCCATAACCCAGGCAGAGGGATGCATTGGGTGGCTTGCATGCCTTTTGAACTCAAATAGAAATAAGTACCTTAGTGACAATTTAATAAAGCTGATCCTGACCAAAATGAGAGGTTGGTAGCCTGTGGCTATCCCCAGCCATCTGTCTGAAGCTGTCTCCATCTCGGAGTTGTTTATGCTTAGGCTGGCCCACCAAGGCTGTTGTCCCTCTTGGGTTCCTGGCTGCTTCCCCTCTAGGATCTCTGAGACCAACTGACTCCAGGGACTGCTGGTTTGCTGTGCTGATGAAAGGCAAGAAGCTGTCTGCTTTGGTTCCCCAGTCAGAAACAGACCTTTGACAGTGCAGCCCTCTTTGCTTATGTTTATAAAAGCAAACCAGACCTGTTTCAGCCCTTTCCTGTACTCCCTCTGTGTGACACCCGTCCAGAGCATTCCACCACCAGAGCCCAGCTTCAGCCACCCTCCAAAACTGCACATGCCTAGGCCATAGCTGAGAATTCAACTATTTGCTGCCTCATGCCCTTCTCAGAGCTCATCCCAGAGGGTAAATGCAGTTAGGATTTTTGTTTGAAGAGTTTCAGCCTGTTGCTCTGCTCAGGCAGCACTGATGGATGCTCATGCATCTCTTTCCATAGCTCAGTGCCCAGTGTCCCTGCCAAGGCTCAGACCCACAGCTGGTGGCTCCAAGCTGGCCACAGGTGGGCAAAGCCAGTGCTACCCAGCAGCCCAGTAGAGGAACATCACTTTTTTCATCTCTTTCTACCCTAAAATCTCCAATTTTTGCTTTCCTTTCCACTTTCACTTTATGCCTACCATCACCATCTTTCATTTCATTGTTTCACTTTTGCTATCAGCTCTCTGTCTCCCTGTTTGCTACTGTTGATGCTCATGAGCAGGAAAACAACCATGGAAGCTTGTCTGGTACACTGCAGGTGAGGGACCAACCTAGGGCACTGTGTGTTTAACACTGAGCCTGCACTTTAGTGATTTTCGGGATCGACTCTTCACAGGACTGATTTCCTGCACCTTAAAGCTCAGCTGTTGCAATCCACACACACACACACACCCCATGCAGGCCCCTGTTGGTCTTTGTGCCCCTTGTGATCTGACCTGGTGGTTAAATCAAAGGTCTTTTAGTCTGATGCAGAAGTAAAAGGAGTGGGCAACAGTGTCCCCTCTAACCTCTCGAATCGGGTGACTAAATGCTGGGGAAGTACCAGGGAAATGAGCTGCAGAGCATGGCCAGTCTCATCTGCTCTCCTTCAATAGCCTCTCCTGTTGCCACTGCTGGACAGAGCAGTGGTAAAACTCAGGAAGGTTATTTTCTTGTAATTTAAAAATCTCTTCCCTCCGCCCCCTGAAGGTTCATCCCTTCCCTGAGTTCCTCAGTGCACCCTTCCACTCAGAGCAGGTAACTCTGTTAGTATTCACTGATGTTCTTCACCACGTATAGTCCAACCCATGCTCTGTCCTATCTTACTGCAAAATGCCTGTCTCCTCCTAAAGAAGTGCAGTGGCTGTTTGGCTGCCTTTGGTGTGCCTTTGTGGTTGCCTTTTCACACCTCCTCTCTTACACGTTTTCTCAATGAAATGGTCATTTTTCTAGGCTGTGCACAGCTGGCCTGAACCCAAACAAGTGGTGGGGCTGCTGTTCAGTGATGACTGGCTTCAGTCTTCATGTCATGGGTGGCCCATCCGTGGCTGCTGGCTCCATAAAGCCTGCAGACCTCCTCTATCTGCACATCTGCACATGCTCACACACACAGGAGAAATAAAGCAATAAATAAAAGAGCCAATTGCTGGGAACATTTGTCTCCCAAAGCACTGGCTCTGAGTGCAGCAATTGCAGTATATGTTAGACTGCAGGGGAGACGTTAGAGCAGTAACACTTTTTCAAGGATGAGCTGTGAAGTTCAGCATCTTCAGGCAGATCCCTGAGCTGTGCATTGGGAAGTTTGCATGTGGTTTTGCCATATTCCAGAGTCACACTGTATACCCCACACTGCTATAATTGCTGTTGCTCAGATCCCAGGGATTTAGAAGCAAGGATCTATAATGATGAGGGACACTAAGCAAAAAGAGATTTACTGTGTTTCTAACTTTCCTAGTGACTGATTTGTGCAGTTATTAAGGAAAAATTATGTAGCCAGTCCTGTTCCAAAGGCACTTAATGCTCTATTCATGTTTTAATTTTACTGGCTCACAGGGGAGGCAAGTGAGCCAGCAGCATGGATGAAAATCTGTCTGATGCCCAAGACTGTATGCAGGCTGACAGTATTTATCCCTAGTACATTAAGCTAAGAATTTTTTTTTATAAAACTGGGGAGCAAGCAGCAGCCCAGTGCTCCTACAGCCCCCAGGTGTGATGCACACCTGCAAAATGGGGCTGAAGTTCCTTGGAGAGTTCTACTTTGTACTTCACTCCATCTAACATGGAGCAATCCTGTTCCTGAATGGAACATCTAAATGGCATTATAATGCAACTGTTCACTAAAAATATGAAGTGTCAGTTAGCTGAGGCACCTTGCTGCTTCAATTGGTCCTCCTCTAAAAGTGCCACAGCATGGAAAATAGGCTTCATCAATGCCTTCCACGTCCCATTATACTGGTGTCCTTGGGTAGCTCATACATCTCCTCCTAATTTGAGGAAATGTCAACCAATGCCTCCCTCCCTGGAGAGACCTGCTGTGGCCATTTGGGAGCTTTTGCTTGTTTGTTGTTCAAGGTAAATAGCATGGAGTGGGGCAGGGGCACAGCTTTTAGGACAGCTTTGTGTGCTCACAGCTCTGCTGTTTTGTGTACCTGGTGAAGTCTTTGTATGTGGTGTAACAACAGGGCAGGGGAGAGGCAGGGAGAAGGTGGTACTTATTATTAGGTGGATGCTGCAGAAGAGATGCATGGCTTTTCCTGCTGCAGTTACTGCTTTTTTTTCCCCCATACATCTTGTGAGGTTTCTCAGCTTGGGGAAATTATTGTATTGACTTTGGTGCTCAGGGCCTTAAATCTCACAGAAGTTAAAGAACCCAAGAGCATCCTTTCCTCTGGGCAATCTATGCTGGAAGAATGGGCTCCACACACACCAGCCTCTTCCCTCTGCTGCAGTAACACATCAAGTTAGACCCTTTTCTTTGAGAAATTTCCCAATTTTTCTGTTTTTTTTTTTAAAATGTGTTATGAGACATTATCTGAGGTCATTCACCACTCACTGCAGTTGACTTTGGCAGTGGAAAGGTGAAGATTTAGTGGATTGCTTCATTTCTCCCTTTTGCAAATAATCACCTCCATCTCCAGGAGGGCTCCTCAGGACACTTCCACAGTGGTTCTAAACAATGCTCACGAACATACCTTGGACTTACACATTCCAAAATCCCTAATGTTTGTGTCTTTTTTTTTTTTTTTCAATTATCCCATTTCTCTAGGGAGTCAGCATGGATGACAAATTTCTAAAGCCTCCTTGAAACTGCAGTGTTTTAGTGTGTCTTGCTCAGGTCTCTGGTCTATTTGGCCTCCCTTGGATGTAGAGATGCCTTCTCCCTTTTAAATGTGAAAAACTTCCATGTATTTTCGGGCCATGTACCAGCTAAAATCACCATGACCATACACACTCAGCCTCCATGTGTGTTAAGGTGTATGGCTCCTTAGTTTGTCAGGAAAGGAGAGCTAGGTTGGGTGACTCCTGCCCTGCACATCTTGTTCCCACCCCATGGACATGGACTTCTCACCATGCTGATGCAGCCAGGCTTGACACCACGTTATAGGTTGAAGGTAAACAACTTCAAAGGAGCAACAGATACTTCCTAAACATACCCTGAAGTGCTGCACCCTTGTTCTTAACCTGTTGCTTGCCTCACTGAGGCCAAGGGAGTTACCTGCTGTTGTGAAGCTACTTTGGTTTAGATGCTACAGAGCCTCTGTTGCTGGATAACACACAAAGGTTCAGGCATTTTAAGACTTCTAGTAAAGGTTCAGCTGGAGAAGCATCCAGACTTTCCTTGGAGCTGCGTCTGCTGATGCCCTTTGTGGCCAAGAGACTTCAGAGGTACAGAAGTCACAAGGCTGTGGTTTCAGCATCTGACAGCAGCAGAGGAAGTTGTAGTAAGAGCTGACATAGACTAAGAGGATGCTGAGAGATAATGTGAAGGTGCATGGTTGGGCTGTGCTCATAGCTGGAGAAGTTTCCTGACATCCAGGAGCACTCATAGAAAGGGAGTGTAAAGCATCGTAGGGCTCTGTCACTTCTCTGCTTTTTATTTCTTCCAGCACATGTTTCATCTCAGATTGTTGGAAAGGATGAACTAGGGATTACTTATGAGTGCTTGCTTTCCATATAATCCTTAATGTGGGGAACTCTAAGCCTACAAGGATTGATTTTAATTTCCTCCAAAAAGTTGCTCCTGGCAGAATCTGATAAAGCCATTTTTAGTCTAATTCTTCCCAGCCCTGCCCTTGGTGAGCTATCGGAGCATACCTATCTTTGGGAATGCACTTGGTGATCACCACAGCTTGCATTCATTATCTCTTTGATAATACCTCCCAAATCGTCGGCTGATGCACAGTGGGCCTGAAAAGTGGTCTGACAGCATTTTCCCAGGCTTTTCACTTCTGGGGGAGAGTGTTCCCAGGTTTTGTTGGGGATATGCCTTTCTGCCCTGTGTTGAGCTGCCCCTTCGATGCACAAAGGGTGCAAGAGGCAGAGTTGTTCCATTTCTTCTTGGCTGCTCTGTGCTGCCTCTTTCTTTTCACCAAGATTTGCTCATTTGTGCCTAGGGCTGTTGAGTCCTTTCAGTGCCAGACTGACCTCGCTCCCAGCCCTCAGCCTGGCAGCAGCACAGCCTCAGCATGAGCTCCCAGTGCAGAAGAGCAGGTCATGCTCTCCCACAAGAGGGTCAGAACCTGGACCCAACCAGCTAGAAATTTTGTACAAATTTTTAACAGCTTTTAGGCTACATATTCTGCTTTTTTCCTCCTACCAGCCCAGTGAAACAAGTAGCAGCCTTTTTATTTTGGAAAGGTCTTAATGAACAAGATGTACCCTCATCTTCCAAACCATCAGACGAGGAGATGCAGCAAGGGTTATTTTAAAGCAATTTGCACATACTTGGTAAAACAGAATAATTGTTGTCATTCCTGAACTCTGAAACAGAAAATAAGTTCTTTTGTGGAAACAAAAATACAAGTTTTTCTCTGGGCTGGAGCAGAGCAAGGCATTGCAGGAGATATTTAGCATCGTGTTCTGACCTTTATGGAAACAGTTGATATGGAAGTATTTTTGTCATATTTATTTAAGCTTTTTTTCTTGCATTTATTTAAACTAGGCAGTATATTTATTTTTAAAAAAAATCAGCAGCATGCCAATCTCCAGTTCTTGGCATGTTAACAACACTAATCATGCAATAAACATAAACCCCTTAAATCCGTGGTAAATGCTTTGATCCTAATGCTCTTAGGAAAGTCCTTTTGGTTTTGTTCTCCATGTAAAGTACCAGGTGTGAGCGTGGTGGGTTTAGGAGATACTAAAGATAACAACAAGAGGAGGATTTGCTAGAGTCTTTGGTGTGATGGCTATAGCTGCTTTTTCTGAAGTAGAATTTCTCTGTTATTTTATGTGCCACAAATATTTTGGTGGATTTTTTATAGAAACACCACAATGTGTGTTTTCACACCCTCCTCCTTGCCTGGCTGTCCTCCCAGGTTCACCCAGGGGTGCTATTTACTGTTGTGCCTCAATCACAGGCTGGAAACAGCCTTTCAGAGCTTTTTCCCACGCTTGAGTGGAGGCAGAGGCAGATGACCACAGGCATGCCCTAGTGCCTGTGATCCTTGACTCTAGGGAGCTGGGTAGTGAAAAAAGTCAGTACAGTACCTGGATACACCTTCAGGGCTGGATCAGAGGTGCTTAAAACCGGTAGAGGTTTTTCTGTTGACTGCAAAGAGCCTTGGATGAGGCTATTCCACAGAGAGCCAGTCTCTCCCCAGTGCCTGGAAGCATTTTCTATGGGGGGTGGAGAAAGGAAAGAAATCAAACAGAAAGAGAAGTATGAAGGGAGTGATTTTGTCTGTGTTATACAAAAGTTTCAAGGAAGGCAAGATCAAAGCTTACCTCACTATGGCACTGTTATTGATAGATACCATAAGCAGCAGCAGTGTTTGCAGCAAGGGAGAGTCCTGCTAACAAAATGCAAAGTTTCTCCAGGGTCCCAAATAAATGATGTGGCTGATGGTGGTAGCTAGGTGTGTCCCTTCCCTGACTCACATGGCAGTGAGATGAAACCCACTATTAAATTATTCTTTGCATGTGGCTCACATATGCTTAAAATCCATGTGCCAGATAAAAGCTGAAAATACCTGAGACGAATTAGACAGCAGTTATGAAGTAGACTCTTTGCAAAGGATTTTTCACTCTCTGATACTTGGTTACATTAGATTATCCAACCTTTCTTTTCTGTCAGTGCAAATGGGATCATAACTCAAACGTGCATGAAAGCAAACGGGTGGTTTAGGTCTGAAAATGCACAGCTGCCTAACTTTGATTTATATTAAAGACAGACATAGAAATGATTAATTCCAGCATCTTGGGAATTACATTTAAGTATTAACAAAATTAGGCAAATTAAGCCTCAACCTCTGAGTGCACCGAGGTGTGCATGCAGACTTGTTGTTTGATCATGGGATCACGAGAAATGTCAGAATCAGGCTCCAGGCCAAAGTGAAGCAGTTTGCAGGAGAATAATAATTTTGAAAATGCCTAGCACTGTATTATTTGTGAGATCAAATATTTACCAACCAGCTGCAGGTCCCCAGAAATGTACTGGCATTGTTGCACAGTGTGGTTAGTCTTCCTCTAGGATAAGCAGTGGATCCAATGTGTTTCTGTATTAATGATGCTCTAGGCTATACCAGCTCTGGATGAGCAAGAGAGAGTCCTGATCAAGGCTGGAAATTTACTCTTTAGGTTTGACTGTTAACAGTAAAGTGGCATCAACCTGCATGGTCAGCACTTACTGAGGAGCACTTGGATTTTTGCTTAAGTATCAGTGTTGCTGTTTAGTCCAAAGACAGTAAATGGATGAAAGTATTAGAAGTTTACAACTGGTTTTGGTAGGATTTGACATTTCCTTCTTGCTGCTGACGTTCATTGCCTGGGGAGAGATGTAGAGAGAATGAAAAAATGAGCTTCTGATGAAATTTGAAGACTTATAAAAATAGGATAACATTAACTTGATCTTTTTTTCTGTTGATACTAAAGAAAAAAAGTGAAGTTTATGGATCTGGGTAACTTGTGAAAGTTTTATTTCATTACAAGGGACAACATTTCCTCTGTTTCTCAGTGCAAGGTTGAATATTGCTTGTTGGGCTTTTTGGTGTGTCTTGAAATTGGAGCTGGGCTTAGAAAAACTCAGAGTCAGTCATCCATCCCTGCTGCATCCTCTCAGAGGAGCATCATTAATGGCTCTTAAACCCTGTTGGTCACTAGGGACCTCAGTGATCTTTTATCAATCTATAATGCTCTTGCATCAGGAAAACAGCCTTTTTCAGGGCATCATTTATCCAAGTTTTTAAAGCAGCAATGTCTGATTTTAGGAGCTGCATCCATTTCTCTCCACATTGGTCTGAACTTTTCCATTTGGCAGCAAGTTACTGCTCTGGTTCTTTGTGGGCTGAATGAGTTGTAAGTAGGGCTGCAATTTAAAATATTCACAGGTGTCAATGTAAATGCCAATTTCTATTCTAGTGGGTCCTTCAGAGCTGCTACATATATACATTTTTTTAGGTTTCAAATATATTCATAGGCTGGTAAGAGCTTGGACTGGAATATATTTCTTGGGAAATATACTGATGGAGTGTCTCCAAAAGGAAGGTTGAAGCCTCATTTCTGCATGTTTCCTCCATTCTGAAAAGAAAGCAGAACATTTTATGTGGAGAGATGGTTGAAACAGTGTGTTTGTGCTCAAGGATTAAACCAGGATGCTTATGACATAGCATGTAATGAAGAAATTGAAGCTGAGTCTCTGGGTGCATCATGCTGAGTAAGAGGCTTGTTCTACACGAAACTGTCATATTAAATTCTTGTCGTGATTCCAGACCCCTTTGATTCCTAAATCTTTTGGAGGAGACTAATCTGAAATCAAAGTGAAGTTGCTTGGGGTTTGCATGCCAGAAGTGGTCACATTTGAAAAAGTTCAGTGAACCTGCAGAGGGAGGTTGAAATTAGTTGCTTCACTACAAAGCTTACAGCTAACATACCTGCTGGTTTGCTTTTCGCTTTGATTCTCCAGGCTCTGCCTTCTTGCCGCCTTCTGAGTTGTTTTCAAAATGCATAAATCTTAAGGATGAGCATGTCCTGGTTTCAATCTGTTTAGTTAAAAAAAAAAAAAAAAAAAGGCAGTCAGTCTACACTGGTAAAGCAAACATGAGCTTTAGTACCAAGAACATGGAAAAGCTGCACTTTCCTGCCTTGTGTCCTTTGTGCAGTTATTTCCCTCGGTGAAGGTGATGTCACATTTTACCCTCCTGATTTACCAACATTTGACATCCCTTTGTACCAAGGTAAATGGAAATGGTTCCTTTCAAGTTCTTCTAAGTAGATACTGAAGGCTTGATCCCTGTAAGATGACTCTGCTCCTTTGAAAGCACTGGAGCAATGCCAGGAATCCAGCCTGTTACCCCTGCTGAATATCAGCTGCTTTGTCTGTGTTGATGGGCATTTTTGGGGATGTTGACCAAGAATATCATGCAATATTAAGTGTAAACAGGAGCATTTCCAGCGATTAAATGCTGCCCTTCCATACCCACCTCAGGTTTTGTGTAGGCTGCCAGGGACCTGGGGATGTGCTTTTTGGTCCAGCTGAAAGAAAATGCCCTGGTTTCCCAGTGGCCTCTGTATGACCACGTAGATGGCCCTGTGTGGAAGCTGATCTGTTGTTACTTTATGTTTACAGTGTTCTGTCTCCTGTGGAAGGGGCCAAAAGCACCGCAGTGTGTACTGCTTGTCAAAGGAAGGGAGGCATGTAGAAGAAGAGTTTTGCAAACACCTTGCTAAGCCCAACATGCAAAAGAAATGCAGAGGGGGCAGATGTCCGAAGTGGAAAGCAGGAGATTGGGGACAGGTGAGACATGTTGTATACCCTTTTGCACCCTTTGGTATTCTTCCTCCATCAAATTGGTTAGAACCTGATTTTCCCATCGCTTCTGTCCTCTTGAATTTTTCAATGGTAAAGGTTTTTGGGCCAGATCCTGCTGTAAAACAGTGTAGCTTCCTGGACAGCAGTGGAGCAGCACTGATTTGTACCAGCTGAAAACATGGCAACTTGTTTTTAGTGTCTATCTGAAAGTAAATTTCTTGTTGTATATTTTAAGTTTCTGCTAGAAAAGTCATTAGTATGCAATATTAAAGAAAATCTACTATTTATTCATGGGTTTAATATCATTATTATTTCAATGTGTCACATCCCAAATAAAATCTTCCTTAGCTTTGAGAAATCTAAAACTAATTTTATTATCAGCTTCCTGAGAAAGCCTAAAGAATAATCAGAGCTGTTCATTAAATCTGCTTTTCACTCCATTTTGTGTCTTAACAAACTCCTCGCTTGATTTTCCTTCATTAAAAAGTCAGACAGTGATGCATAAAGCAGAGGCTGCTGGAAATGAGAAAGTGCTTGGAGTTATTAAGCATCTTGCCTGCTGAAAGCACACCTTGAATCCTTGTTTTCCTGAGAATAATGCCTTTGTCATCACCTTGAATCTGCTGCATCACATTTGTATTTCTGATCCTCGCTTTTCCCTCTACCTCATTAGTGTGCTAATCAGCGGAATTATTGAAAATCCCAGACTAAATGAACTGTTAACTTGTAAAACATCGTGTTCCCTCGCGCTCTGTCTTCTTAAGTAAGGTACAAAACACCAGTTCTTGCTATATGCAAGTTCCCTGTAAGACAAGCCATTAACATTGCTGCAGGCACACACACAAATGTTAGGACTAGGAGACCGTGCTGTTGTTTAATGTCCACTATTAAAAACATTATTAAAAATACTATTAAAAAAGGCAATAAACCCATTGATGTTCTATGATTGTTTTCGGACTTGTATTTCTTTTCATACCTACCTCTGAGTTCACAGAACAGGAGTATTTCCCATTATGTGAGTAAGGGGCTAAGTGCTCATTTGCCGTAGAGATTCAGTTGCTGAGATCTGAGTTCTTTACCTGAGGTAGGCTGGAAGTACCCAAGTATTCCTGTGAAATCCACAGTATCACTCCCATATTGGAAATTAAGCCAATATTATTACCTTTATTACCTGCAGGACTGAAACCTCAATTTTACACATGAGCTCGACTGAAATGAAACGCGAGGCCGTTAGACACTCCTGTCATAGCCGATTTGCACCTTATTTAAAGTGACTGCTCCTGAAAGCAATTTTTTACAGCTAATAATTGTAAACATAATAATGTAATGGGCTGTCGATTGCATTCAAATACACTAATAGTCATTGATAAAAGTAAGTGCTTTAAAATTCCCAGCACTCCACCACATGATGGGAGTTAGTTTTATGTAAGTGGAGAAAGAAACCCAAGTTAATAGGAGGATGAGGTGATTTATGGCCTGAGGTAATGTCTTATGACTGGGCAATTAAGTAATATTTGTATGCTAATGATGAGACTAAGAATAGGCATTTCCAGGAGTAGCTTCTCAGCCCAGGTCCCTGGTGCTGGATGTGCTTGGCCAGCCTGCATCTTGCTTGGGGAAAAAAATAAAAGGGTAGAAACACTTGTTTTACAGTATGAAATTGGGCTTTTTAAAGCCACATGAAATGCTGTGACACAGATCCCTGAGCCTCACCGGTGCTGGCAGCATTTCTGTGCCTGTGACAGATGAAGAGTTGGGGCTGTCAGAGGTTTGGAGCACTGGCTGTGGGTCCCTGCGAGGGCTTTGCCAAAGATTTAATGCCTTAGAGCCGAGCTGGATTTAGGAGCTGAACTTCTCATTAAGGCCATGGAACAGACAGGGGTTTGGCACTCTGAATACCCAGTGGATCAGTGTATAAATGGGCACAGAAACTCCATGTCACCTTCCCTGTCACCAGTGCTGCTGTTGCAAATAGGAGCCGTGATCAGTTTGCACTTAGATACTATCCAACAAAAAAAAAAAGCTTTCTGAAGGTCTAATTGCCTCAGGAAGATAATCCCCAAGCTGAGCTGCTGTGAGCCTTTTCTCCTGGGTAAAGCAGCTAAAGTCTGTGTGAGAAGTCAAGATTTTCCCATAAAAGTGCATCCTTGTTCACCATATATGCACAGGACCTGTTGCATATACCTTCAGGTGGAGTTTTGTCTTTTCCTTTTGGGAAAAGCAATGTTTCACAAAATCAGTATTAAAAAATACAGGAATGGTTAAAAACTAATCCCAGATGGACGCTGGCCTGGCTATGCTGGTGCTGCACTCCCAGGTTTTTTCTCTTTGGATGTTTTGCATTCAGAGGGTGGTTAATTCTTTTCTAGACTGTTATGCAGCAAAGCATTTTTAATACATCTGTAATAATCAAAAGGGAAGGAAAAAGGCTTTTCCTCCAAGTTTTAAATGTGCTTATGCCTGCACTGAAATGTCATATTTAATATGTTTGCTTCTCCTAAGTGGTATCAATTATGACCATTTACCTTTCACTTAGCGAAAATACCAATATTTATTCTGCTGTCTGGTATTTACATGTTACAGTTACAGGCTGGAATCCAGCCCTGTCTGAAAACACAGGCAGAGCTTCAGGTAGAGCTTCTGGCACAGCACAGGGACCAACCTCCCTCTCCCCAAACCTGAGTGTCACACACTGCACAGGTCCCCGTGAAAGAACCACAGCGTGACTTGCCCTCCCTTATCCTAGGGTATGTGCTTTTTAGCTTGGTGATAAATGCAAACTAAAAGGCGTTTTAGAGCATGGTAGGGATCCTGGGGGATATGTTTCTCCAAGTTTGTGGCTATTATTCAGTTTAAGTGTCCCCTATGGAATTGGTAGGACAAACAGTGCCGTTAATCCCAGGGAGGCAGCAGCACAGCATATGGGAAGCGTTTGCATCACCAGTGACAGAAATCCCACTGCTGCTTTCAAAAGCTACACAAAAATACTCCCAACCCCTTACAAATATTTGAAGCCAGATGAATATTCAGTCAGCTTTTCTTTGGTCCTCTTGGCTTTATGGGGCATTTGAATAGTAAAGCAAACAGCGTTATGGAGGAATATTCTACAGAAGGAGGGAATTGCTTCCTCATTAGGCACTGCTTAATTCCCTGCCTTAAGATGGCTCATTTTTATGAGTATTGCAGTAACAGGATGTGAACTTGTTTTCTCAATTCCTGATCTATTACTAAGGTTGCTTATATTAATTGTTAATTCAGATGTTTTAAATGCATACCTTTGATTTTCACATGCTTTTTTCAATAAATGCAAATTCTTTTTCTTCCAAATCTATAGAGTATGCTTTAAGCTCTAGCCAGGAAGAATCAGTACCAGAGGGATGTTAAGTGCTGCTAAACATACTAGTGTGCAGTCACAACATAAGAAATGTTGTGTGAAAGAAAAAATAAACTGATAAAAGCATCGTAGTACAGACAATAATTAGAAGATGTCTGAGAAACAAAGAATTCAGGCATTTCTTGCTGTGCCTAGAAGTCAGGAGAAATGTGCCCACACTGTAATGAAGGAAATGTGAAGTGCAGTTCATTTCAAAGAGACATTTATTTTGGCAGACTAACAGTATGCCCTGCCTTGTGTGCATGTGCATGTTTAGATGCCTGCTGAAAGCAATCCCAGCTGTATCACACCTTTCCCTCTCTACTGCTACAGACTTTCTTCCATACAATCCAAGTCTGCTTTTCATTAAAGTCCACTCTGTTTGTGGCATTGATGTATCTTGAACTACTACTTTTTCGAGCGAGTGCCTGAGAAAGTAAAATGCAGAGCCTGGATGCCTCTGCCTTGTCGTGATGGGTTAGCAGTGCCACTATCTCCAGAGGATTTTGCAATAAAAATCCTGTCTGGAAAGTCCTGACCCCTCTGAAACCAACAGCAGAGCAGGGGTTGCAGCCCATCTGCAGCAATTTTCCCTTGTGCAACCAAAAACCTCCCCAGGAAGTTTCACAGGGCATCACTATCGGTGCTATTGAGCCCAAAGCAAAGGGTGAACCCCATGAACTTACCGTGAGAGGTGCAACAAGGACTGCCACTCACCTTCTGTCCCTTCCTGCAGTGCTCTGTGTCCTGCGGCCGAGGTGTCCAGCGCCGCACCGTGCACTGCCACAGCGGCACCGCGAAGGCAGCCAAGGAGGACGAGTGTGACCCAGCCAGCCGTCCCCCTCTGCAGAGGGACTGTCACCTCCCTGCCTGCCCCACGCATCGCTGGGCAGCTGGGGAATGGCAGGAGGTAAGCAGGAACCCCCTTCACCCTGCCCTGGGGTCATGGGACTTGTGCTCTCGAGCGTGCGGCGCGGGGCGATGCTGCAGATGAGGTTGTCGAGGCCATGGATCACTGCTGCAGGGTTGGGGATCACTGCTGCAGGATTGGGGATCCCTGCTGCAGGGTTGGGGATCGCTGCTGCAGGGTTGGGGATCACTGCTGCAGGGTTGGGGATCGCTGCTGCAGGATTGGGGATCACTGCTGCAGGGTTGGGGATCGCTGCTGCAGGGTTGGGGATCACTGCCTCATGCGTGCTGGTTGGAAGGAGGAGAGGAGAAATACCTCTGTAAGGTTAATTTATTGCTTCATGCTGCCCTGTGTTTGGCTGGGACCTATGCAAATATCGAGCAGGTTTTGGGTAGGGCGTACTTGGGTCTGTTCCTGGAGGCAGAGCTCTGCGCGCTGCTCTGGCTTGAGCCCTGGGGGGGGCCTGTGGGTTTGAAGGAATCAGGAGGCAGTGGTAATTCCCACTTTCCTGCCCTGTTACCCCATCTCCTTCTTATATTCCTCTCCTTTCACTGAGCTCCTGGTCCATGCTCTTTTGTCGAGCCATGAGCAGTGCTGAGATGGGATCTCCCATGGGAGATGGTGGTTTTCTAAGTGACCAGGATCAGTCCCTTGCAAAACCAGCCCCTTAGGCTGGAATGGGAGATAAAGCTACTGCTCCAGTGGTTCAGAGAGTGACTCCAACTCTCCTGTAGTGTGGGCAGTGTGTTGCCCCAAGGCTGGTGGGTGGCAGGAGGACTAGGAGACTCTGGATGGCAGGAGCCCTCCCATGGGCTGCCCACAGGGTGCTGTGTCAGCCTGCAAGTGCACAACAGGTTTTGGCAGAGAGAGTTCAAACCAGGCACCAAAATTATTCTGGTTTTGTTCCATTTTTGGCCATCCCTGGGTTAGAGAGTCCTGTTCCAGTTCTCTTTCATCCCTGTCCCACTGTCCCAGGCTCTACCCTGCAGTGCAGAGACTGCCAGCCTTGAAAATAGGAAAGGTGAACCTGCCAGTTCTGGGGAGCTGACTCCTGTGTCACACAAGCCACAGGAGGGGCCACCACTCCTATGGAGAGAGTGTCCTCATCACTTAGGGAGAAGAGGATTGCCCATCATGGCCCTCCATGGGGATGCAGGGGATGGAGGGGGCTGAAGACACCCCCACACCAACCACATCAGACTCCCTGCAAGATCATTGCTGGCCCCAGTGATAGGCCTGCAGGGGCTCAACCCTGCACCCTTGGAACAGCAAAGGTCTCACTGACTTTAGAGGTGGGTGATCAGAACCTGATCTGGATCACTCTGAAGCCTGCAGTGCACAACTCCAGAGAGCAGATGAAATATGAATCAAATAAGGACCTAGTGTTCCTTGGCAGTCAGGGTGCTTGTTATAGTGCTCCTGGATGGCCTAGGCAGGTCTTGAAGGGGGATAAAATTGGTCCAGGTCCCTTTGCCTGTCAAGACAGTGTAAAGAGGCCATGGTGTAAAGGAAAACAGGACCTCCTGCTCTGGTAACAAAAGATGGAGAGGAGCAACTGGCTTCGTGCTCAGAGCCTTGGTGTTCACAGGCACTTCCAGAGCCTGTCTTTGTGGTGTCACTAAAAAAGAGAAAGAAAGAAAGAAAAAAAGGGCAGGTTAGGAATGGCTGAGAAGGGCTCCAGCAAATTCCTTGCTATGAACTTTTGGTTTTACAGAGCCCATTAATTTCTTCAGCTAATAAATTTACAGGCAGCAAAGTAGGTCACCAAACAGCATGCGGTGCAAGTGCTTGCCTAATGTTGTAATTAGCCCTGAAAAGCCACGGCTTCTGGCCCATCCTTTCAGAGAATCATAGAATTATTAAGGTTGGAAAAAATCATCAAGCTCAACTTTCAACCAAATTTTACTGTTTCTCCCTTATTTTTGCAACTTCTTACCAGTGGTGAGAGGTCCCTGCCTGCCCTCACCCTGCCAAGCCCTTGGTGAGAGGGGAATGTTGATGTTTTCCTAAGTTTTCCAGGGCTTCCCATTGCACTGAGGAAATTTTTAACATATTATGGAGATTAATTTTTTTCCCCAGGAGAGCTTTACTAGGTAGGGGGATGGACTGGAAGTTCCTCATCCATAAATAACCATGTGCAGAAAAATGCAGGAGATGCCCAACGTGAGCTCACCCGTTTGGCTGACTCCAAACAGTTCTTCTCAGCACTTCTTATTTTGTCCTGATGCACACACTGAAAAAAAGAAGGAATAGCACCTTCTCCCCAGCCATAAGTACTGTCTATATGTTATTTATAGTGAGGAGGAACAGACCACATTAGTATTCTCTGAGCAGGGAACAGCAATGAACCCTAATTGACATGAAAGTCTGGATGTGAAATAACATCCCAGTGCTATCTTGTTCTTGATTTCTTATCTTTTAAAGGAAATCTGTCAAGAGGGTTTGGGTTGCGTTTTTTTATTGTTCCATTTCGTTGTTGTTGTTTAGAAAAAGGTTGGTCTTGCCAATGAGAAGGACTAGGGAACTTATTGGAAACCGTTTATTGCTCTGTTGGTGAATCACCATTAATTACCTGTTCTCAGTGCCCACACCAGGGAGAAGAAAGTCAATAGAAAGGGCCTTGCTAATGTCAAAGTAAAAATCAGACCAGAGTCACGAAGATAAAGGGAAAATATGAGCCTCTGTGGAAGGACAATGCACGTCTCTGGAAGCTGCAATGCAATTCTTGAATCTCTGACATTTGCCATTTGGGTGGAAATCGTGCCATCCTGAGCCTGATTTGAATTGCAGAGTTACCCAAGGCATGTTTCAAGTGTTCAGGGCATGAGGGGTTCATTTCATCTCTGTCAGATTTTGATTTAAAAAAGCAAAGAAGAAAACAATGAATGCTTTTGCAAAGCAATGCCTTTGGGGTTATTTTAATTATTGTTATTACTCTTCTAAAACAGTTGCAGAAGTGCTTGAAATGATCCTTAATTTGAACTGCCAGGAGAATAGTTCAGAATTTGGGAAATGAGGCAAAAGATACAAATTTTGTCAAATGCCTGACCTGTTTTTCAGCTTTTGCTATCAATAGCTGTCATACCCTAGCCCCACAGTTTTATGTGAGATTTAAATCAGTCTTGAACATGAGATTTCATACAAAATCTATCACTGTATTAAAAGGAAAAATAGCCTTTTCATGCTAGCTGAACCATCTGCTTTCTCTATGAATAATGTTTTATTACCTTGAGGTGGCTGATTGGAACTTCTGCTGTGTTTCTCTGATTTATTTTACGATGTTCTCACTGTCTGAGCCACGTTTAATATTTCAGTGGGATTATTTTAATTGCCAGTTACCCCTAAAAAATACCAGTAGTCAAACTGTAATTTACTGATGATGACCAAATGCACAGAGGTGCCTCAGGTTTATTTGGCCACACAACTGATACTTGCAAAGAACCCCAAAGCAGACTGGCATGTGCTTGAGAGTGTCAGTCTCTCATCAGCAATTAATGACATTTAACGAGGATGGCCTTTTGATGTGATAGCTCTTCATAATGGCAGAAGATGTGTTGATGGCATAGAGTTTGTTCACCCTTCTAAAATTATGCGTGAGCCAATGTATACTGCAAATTTAGGCTTAAATATACATTAAGAGGAGGAGACAAAGTCAGCCTTGTCTCTTACCACTCCTTGCAAGGTGCCTCCTTTGGCCATGAGCCGCCAAGGGCTGGAAACATTCACCCTGTGCTGGTCACCTCATGCTGGGTGGCAAATGCCAAACCAGAGATGTGGGGAGCTTTGAGCATCCCATAGCCCCATTTCCACCGTGCTGGAGAGTACCTCGTTATGGGGAAGCTGGAAATTCGGGGGTCAGGCTGCCCCAGAAGGTGCCTGGAGAGTGCTCAGGGAAGCTACGTGGTGATGGAGAGCTAGTGATGCTGTATTCACACACAGTGATGGAAAGCTAGTGATGCTGTATTCACACACAGTGACCCCCTTTCAGTTTTTCTTATGTAAGAGAGAGGTAATCAGAGATGGGCAAATATAGCACAGTTTGTTTGGTTTCTGGGGAAATCACACTCCGGCAAATTCCTCCAGCCCCTGTAGGATCGCCATGTTTCTGCACAGACCTAGAAGGAGCTTCCACTCCAAGGATTCAAAGCAAGAGAGTGAATAAGGTTGAAAGCACATGAAGCCCTTGGGGTCTTTTGGCAGACTGCAGATTTTGCAATGTTGACTGTTGCCTAAGAGCTCCTGAGTTATTCCGTCAGAATAAATGCTGCTTTGTAGGGCTCCTTTCCTTCCCTGTCCCTCTCCACTTTGCTCTGGTACTAAATATTTACACCCAAAATGTTGCACTAGCTGTGGCTCTCCTGGTTTGCTGCTCCTGCCACAGACTGATCTGATTTTTCAAAGTCCTCACATAATTTACAATCTTGCTTCTGACAGCTAATTACAGAAACAGGGCCCTGACAGTGCCTGTATTTTGCAATTAGCTGAACCCACTAAGATCTTGCTAATTGTGGGCCAGCCAGGAGAGCAGGAGCTGCTTCAGGGAGACTGGGAATGATGTTTGGGGGGTGAGACTCTAACTAGATTAAATTGGCACAGTCCTCTGAGCCTAGGTGACTTCAAACGGTGTTTCTGTACAGATAGGGATGGTCTGATTGAATGTTTTATCCCTTTCCTTAGGGGAAGACATTGCCTGCATGTTCTATAAAATGATTATTTTCATGCATTCTTCTCCTTGTTAATCCAGTTAGTTGAAAGTGTTAGAAGTCCATTACAGGCGATAACTTTCAGAAAATAGGGTTTTATCCAGACAGCTGCTCTTATGCTGATTTATTTTGTTTTGTCTGTGGTTTTTGTGAGATGCTCTCCAAGCACACCCTCACTCCCAGCAACACAGCCTCACAGCTAGGCTGGTTTTTCCAAGACAAGCAGAGAAAGAACTGAGTCCTTAAAGTCTCCAGAAGCCCCTGGGAAGCAGTTGTGCTTGGCTGGCATAGGTTGCTCTTAATATCAGGCAGGGCAATGTTTAGAAGTAAATAAACTGGGGTTTTTCTTTGCCTCCAACGCAGTGGTTGCAGAGTTGTGTTCAAGGCCAGGCTGAATGAAGCTCTGAACAACCTGATCTAGTGGGAGGTGACCCTACCCATGGCAGGGGGTTGGAATTAGGTGATCTTTAAGGTCTTTTCCAACCCAAACCCAAATATGATGATTCTATGTGCCCTCACACCATGCCAGGGCTGAGTGATGTTGCTTGCCCACTGATGGGGACCAGGGAAGTGTCTTTCCCCACACCAGCCACAGCCAGAGGTACAACAGTGTGTTTTTTGGAAGGGTGATGGTTTCTTGGAAGGGTGATGGCTGAACTGTAATTCTTGGAACAGATGTATTTACTAGGGGCTGAAATGATGGAGGTTGGCCCCTTTCTTTTCCCCTTGTTCCATCTCTTGGCCCAGCATGTCCACTCCAGCATCTCTTGGTCCCATCACAGCTGGACCCTACATCTGCCCCTTCAAAATACCTCCTACCTCAGTTTCTCCTGTCTCCCTACCTCTGTGATTTAGGCTAGTATCTCCACAGGTCAGGATGTTCCCACAAATTTTCCCCCAGGTGACACCATCAGCAGATGCCAATATGGGGCACAGATCAATCCGCTCACGCGGGCTGGGAGGAGGGCTCACTCCCGATGCAGATTTGTTTCCTGAAGTCCCTCATGGGTTGTATGGGCCATTGTTTGTTGCCTGCAGTGCACGAAGACGTGCGGGGAGGCGTCACGGTACCGCAAGGTGGTCTGTGTGGATGAGAATGAGCAGCTCCAGAACAGTGGGTACTGCGACGCCAGCAAACGCCCTCCCGAGATCGAGAGCTGTGTCCTGCCGCCCTGCGAGTACATCTGGATCACGGGAGAGTGGTCAGAGGTGAGTCCTCCTCTCGCCACTGCCCTCACTGATGTATTGCAGCCCAAATCAGCAGCGGCAGCAAAGTGCTGTGTGCTTTAATTATTAATTTTTGGTTTGTTTCTGTGTGCAATTTCTCTGTTGGAGAGAAAGGAGTACGGTTCTGGGAGATGACCAGGATATTAAAGACTAAAAGAAGCATGGTCAGGGTCCTAGCTAATATCTGGAGGTAATTTGCTTCCAAAGCACATCATGTTTGGCAGGCACCCTCTTTGCTTTTGTGCTGTTTTATTTCATTTATGTATTTATTTGGTTTGATTGCCATCCCCTCCTGGGGAGCTCCAGGGCCCCGTGAGCTGTGCAAGGGTCCAGGTGAGCATCGTGGGGGAAAGGTGAATCTGGATGTGACCGTGGGGCCATGTCCTTCCTCGGTGCTGTCTCTAGCAGGAGCAAGGACTAGGAGTGAGCAAAGGCAGGAGATTCACCCTCACAGCTGGGAGAGGGCTCTGCAAGGAAAATAGATGAGTTTTCCTTGCGGCAGGCGCCACATGCGGGAGGATCGGGGCTAATCTCAGCCTGTTTCCTTCTGCAGCCAGTGAAGGATTACTTTCCAGTTGGAGGAACAGCAGAGGGAAATGACAAGGCAGCTGCTGACACAGCACTGATTAAAACGAAAGAACAAGAAAAGGGAAAAAGGAAAACATGCCAGGACTGAGGGGGAGGAGAGACAAACCACCCAAGATAGCACAGGAGAGAGAGATGAGAATATCTCAGAGCAGCCTGGTCTCCTGGGTGGTTTCCTAAGAGAAATATTGAGGTGCCTGTGAGGCTTGAGCCCTGGCTGCCCCTTGCCCAGACACCCTCTACCCACTCCCAGTGCCTGTGACCCCCTAGGAGAACTCAGGCCCATGAATATAGAGAGATGGGAGAAGGCTCACAGAGCCAGAGCTTGGCTCTCCCCAGCTCCCACTCAGCCTTTTGGTGAGGAAGGCAGAAGCACCATTTGTCCTCTAATTGCAAGGAAACATTTCTCCTTCTTCCACATGCTGCCAAGTACCTTCAGTTCAGAGTCAGTCTTGACCATTTACTATTTCTGTGTATCCCATGGAAAAATAAGAAAACCAAAAATGAGCCCACCAAAACAGCTGAATAATAGAAGCATTTCTGAGTTCCCAAGGATCTTCTCCCCTTTGGAAGAAATAACATATCCCCAGGAGCCAGCCTGGAGTAGGGAGTCCTGGAGCAGCAATAGATCCAGCCCAGAGGGGAGCTGAGCAATCAAAGGCAGCATCAGGCACCAACCCACTTGGAGGAGCCACTCACAATACTCATGACTGCCTTAAATAGATACTAGTGATCCCTTGGAGCAGCTTGCCATGTTAAAAGCTGCCACGCCTGGTTTTCCTCCCCATTTTGGGCTGCCTTCCTGCAGCACGCAGTGCTAACAGAGCTTCCTCTGCCCACAGTGCTCAGTCACCTGCGGGAAGGGATACAGGCAGCGCCTCGTGTCCTGCAGCGAGATTTACACCGGGAAGGACCACTATGAGTACGGGTACCAGAACATGGTTAACTGTCCTGGCACACAGCCACCCAACATCCAGCCCTGCTACCTCGGGGAGTGCCCAGTCTCAGCGTCCTGGCGCGTCGGCAACTGGGGAAGCGTAAGTTTAGTGAACTTCTTTTTTTAACTGAAAAGATGCAACAAACTTATTTTTTTACATACAGGCTGAAGTTTGAGGTAGGGGGAAATGCTTAGAAGCAGCATAAATTAATGCAGTGAATAACTCTGGTGCAGCAGCAGCCCCTGTGTGTGTAGGGCTCCGTGCTCCAGACTGAACCCCATTGTATGGGGGAGTCTCAACAACTACAAGTAGAGTCATGATCTCAACAAAAATTTGGATGTAGCCAAAATTTGTGGCAGGGTTGATGGTCGTGCTGAATGCTTAGTCAGAGACTGGGATCGTTGCAGAAAAAAAGGGTTTGAAAGCCTTGTGCTTGTAGGATCAATGAGTTGCTGGCAACTGCAGTTGATCCCACTTGTCAGGTGTATAAGCAAGACTTGGGAGCCACCAATAGGCCAAATACTGGTCATTTGAGCTTTAAAAGGATATTTTTCTTTTTCTTTCTCCCCCTCCTTATTACAAATGCTGGGACAGGGCAAGGGAAAGAACTTGGTCTTTCTGCTAAAGTTATTTGTCTTGAGCCTCTTCAGGGACCTGAACTGCAAGATCAAATTTTACTTAAGGTGATAACATTTCACTTCTTCAGGCTTCTGATGTTCTTTGAAATGTGATGTTTCTCCCATAAATTTGATTTATTAACCCAGCTCAAGCATTTGTTGGAATTTGTCAAACCTTTACAAGGCAATGAGGGTCAAGCCAAGCAAAATATAGTGGAAGTTGTCACAGTAACTGGCAAAACTGTTAGAAACCTAAATTCCTCCTGCCCCATAGGAAACTTCAGATCCTCCCTGTGAGTCAGAGCAGAGGGCTTACAGCAAAGAGCTCAGCCTCAATTAATTGGTATTTTCCCCCAGAATTTCAGGGCGAAATACCTAACTCATTAATACAACTTCACTGCAAAAGTATCCATTTCAGAGAGCAAGACCTTTCTCCTCTCTTTGGGCTGCTGAACATCCCAGTGACTACCAAGTGCCATGACCCTTCTCAGCTCTGATTCTCAAAGGGATTTAATGTGAAATGCCATCACCTTTGATGGGCAGAGAGAGAGTCCTACTCAGTGCTTTAGTTACATTTTATGGAATTGGACTTGATAAAGAGTAAATGCCCAAGCTGTGAATACCAGGAGCCATTGAAGACCATTTTCTTCATGGTGTATTCCTTTGGACTAAACATTTCTAAATGGATAAGCAGCTTCATTTTCTTTGCAGCCTAACCGGATGCCTCTAGAAAGAGCTGATTTTCAGTTCTCAAGTACTTGAAAGCACAAGTTGCAGAGGGGTAGCCAGATGATTGGTAGCTCCAGTGACTTGTACAGTTTCAGCCTTAAGACTACCCTTGATCTGGGCTGTTTGAGGATGACCCAGTGTTTGCACAGATTTAGCCGTTTTTCCGGTGGGTGAGGGGAGAGAAGACTTGGAGGCTTCATTTTTTGGTTGCAATTTGGATAGAAAACAATGATCTATGTCATGTTTGTTCAGAGGTCTCTGTCAGTGACCCAAGCAATGTCTCCCAGCCACCAGGAGAGGATTTCTACCATTCAGACCTTCTTGTGAACATTTCTCTCTTGTATGACCTTCCCAATGTGAAAAATGAACACTGTCACTTGAGCACATGGTTCACCTTAACCAACTGCCTCATCCAGCAAAGTGTGCAAACACTAAGTAGTGTTCCTGAAGTAATCAATTGTGATGATAATAATGAAGGGATTAATAATCAAAGGGACTACTAATTTGATTAAAATTAAGCCCGTGTTTGAACACTTTGCAGAATTGGACTCCTTGCTGCTGTCTCTTGATACAAGGGAAACTGTTTGTTCTTCTGGAGCCCAGAAACCCTTGAGATAAAACACAATTCTCTGTCTTGTGTCCTGCAGTGCTCTGTCACCTGTGGAGTTGGGGTCATGCACCGGTCGGTGCAGTGTTTGACGAACGATGACCAGGTCAGCAGCTTGTGCCATGCAGATCTGAAACCTGAAGAGAGGAGAACATGCCACAATGTCCATGACTGTAAGTCTGCAGATTTGCACCTTTCTTTGCCTTTTTCATGGCTTCAGCATCTTTTCCCATCAAACTCATAGAGATCTGCAGTATTTCCAAGCATTGGGAGCCATCCAACTAAGCACTAAAGGACTTCAGGGAAACATCTTAAAAATAAACAAGGTGTTTTGATGCTTTGGATGCTTCATGGTGTTACAAAAGAAATTTTGATGTATAGCTGCTCAGTGACTACAAATGTTTCTGTTTTGTTTCAGGTGAATTACCAAGGAGTTGCAAAGATGTTAAAAATCTCAAAGGTGTCACTGAAGATGGTGAATATTTCCTGCAAGTCAAAGGAAAGACGTTAAAGGTGCATTTCAGTTAATGCATTTTCCTAAGGGCCAAGAGGACCCTGCGTGTGCTCTGCACTTCCACTCTTGGATTTTCTACCTCTGGTTTTGTCAGTGATCCCTTTGCACATGACAAAATTCTGGCTTCTCTCTCTCAGGTGTATTGCTCTGGAATGGAGACTGACAGCCCAAAGGAGTTTGTGACCCTTGTAAATGGGGATGCAGAGAATTTTTCAGAGGTGTATGGATACAGGTAAGAAATCCTCTCATTGTGAGCTTCACAGTGTTTTTGTTTTCCATGGCAATATTTTCCGGCCATGAGTAGAAAGAGGTTTTTTTTTGGATTTAGATTGCATAACCCGACTGAGTGCCCATATAACGGGAGCAGAAGAGAAGACTGCCCATGTAGGAAAGACTACACAGCAGCTGGGTTTTCCACCTTCAGCAAAGTAAGGCTGGACCTGAACACTATGCAAATAATAAGTGAGTAAAAACAGGGCCTTGCCATTAAAAAAAATGTTTATTTTGCACAAATATAGCTGTAACTACAAGCAAGCAGTAGTACTCTAGTGAGCAATATTCCTGAGTTTTCTTGTTAAAAGCTGCTTTTCAACCTGGTCACTTGTTTGCTGCTTTATGCTTGGAGACTGCAACTTGAGTGCATCAGAGATGTTCATTTTATTTCTCTGTAAAACAGGAAAAGATTAAGAAAATTGCTGGTGCATCTGCTCTGCAGAATGAGTATTTGTGTGCAACTGGCAGGCCAGTGTATTTTTTGAAGGATTTTGTTTCATTTGGTCTCCTCTTTTCAGACTGGTCTCAGACACAAAGCCTAACTGGGGAGGAGCTGCCGCCCCATTTTACTCTGAGAGGTGTCAGAGGATCCCAGTGCAGGGGACTCTACCTCCTCCCTGACTCCAGGGATGCTATCAGTTTCCAGCAAATGTTTTAAAAATATGACATATTGTTGGAGGTTCATTGAATAAATAGCTAAGGGTTTTTTAGTAAATCAAAATCCTTCCTTGTAAAACGACTCTTGATCTGATAAGGGGGTTTTATCACTTAATTTTCAAGACCTCCCAGTCTATCAATCTGTAAAAAGCTACTAATAATCTGTAAAAGCTCCTAGGTAAAGAGCTCAAAGAAACCACCCTCCGGGAATTTGATACCAGCTCCCTTTGAATTTCAAAAGGAGTTGGGCACCTACCTCTGTCAAGCAGGAGCTATCTCACATCCCCATCTAAATGAGTCTCGGTTACTTCAGATCACTCCGGAGCAAAATACCCCAATTCCCTTTGAAACCCCGACCCCTGGGCTGGGGCAGCCAGGAGAGCAGAGGTGGTTGTTTGTCTTTGTTTAAAAAATTTAGGAGGTCCCATGGCCTTCTGGAAAGTGGGGAATTTTCTGATAGAGAAATAGACCCCAAGTCGTGAGTATGAGTGTTGTTGTTACTTATACCTTGTTCCTAAATCACCAGTGGATTTAAGCTGAGCTGTAAACACTGAGTGCATAAGTGTCCTGCTAAATTCAGTGCTCAGGTGCTGGGAGTCACACGTGGGATGAATTCGGAGATTTAATATTAGAAATCTAGTAGACTTGACTCTCAAGATTAATGTATGAAACCAACTTTAGTGAATTTAAACATAGCGAAGAGCATGTTTACATTTATTTTGTCTCTCTCCCTGCATCTTTCTTTCCATGTTATTCACCAACTCTTCTCCACAGCGACTGATTTACAGTTTGCACGGACACATGATGGACGACCTGTTCCTTATGCCACTGCTGGGGACTGCTACAGTGCTGCCAAGTGCCCACAGGTATTTGACAAGAGCATTTCACAGGAATTGGTGCCATTTGTTATGTTCAGGCCCTCTATTAATTACTGCTGATCATATCAGCCCAACTCCAGTTAGCTTCACATTCCTATCTCAGCAATCAGAAACTTTTCCCTTTGTCCAGGAAGAAACTACTTTCCATTTTCAGCATTATCAGGCCAGTGGCTGGCTAAGGGACATTCCCTAGGGCCTCAGTCAACAGTAGAGGAGAAAGGGAAGAAGAAATAGGCTGTGGGAGAAGAACTGGGCTTTGCGTGTATGGTTGAAGGCAGAGGGATTAGTCCATGACAGGGCTTGGTGGAAATGCTGGGCAGGAAGAGCAGTAGGTAGTCAGGTCATTGGGATGCCCTGGGAAAATGCCTCTGTGCTCTGCAATCTCATACCCACTGAAACCAGAAGATGGGTGAGACAACCCCTCTGGATGGGAAGGAAGCAGGCAGGCAGTGGGACTCCTGCCATGCCAGCTCCTGGGGAGATGCCTGAGAAGGGCAGGGTGTTTGTGGGACAGGTCATATTTCTACTCTGAACAGTCAGGGCCCATCTGTCAGAGACCACAGTGGTATCTACCAGCTGCAGCCCCACTGTCCTCACACTGCTGTTTATTTTGACAGCAGCCTGATGGGACCATCCTCACTCCACTTTGGGGCTGAGAAAACACTGACAAAATGAAGGTGGTGCCTGCACTTCAGGGCAAATCCAGCCTGTCCCAGCACCACAGAGAAAGCACTGAGCAGGACACAGGCTAAGCTGCCTGCTCAGTGGCTCTGGGAGGTGATGTAGGACATCTAGCCCAGTTGCTTAAAGAAAAAATACGCTTTTAAAAAGTCTTTAGGAAACTAGTAACACTGTGCCATAGGTGGTTTGCTCTGTGTCCCCAGCACACCTAGATTTTGTGGGGCTGAGGGATGAGAAGTGATAGGTTTGGATAGTCCAAGGTATTGGGTAGGCTGTATTGGCAAAGGGCACTAAGCAGGGAGTCGCAGCAGCAGACGGCAGAGGGCAAACCTCTCCATCTCCTTCCCTCCCTGCTTTCGGATCTGACACTTTTCTGCACAGCTCAGCGGCTTAGGGATTGACTTCTTACCTCAGGAATGCTCATGAATGTTAATATCCATCCACCTGACCCAGACAGTTTGCTCCTCGCAGAAAATCAGCATTCCCAAGGCAGCAAGTGCAAGGAGCAAAGCTAACAGCCATCTGGTACTGCACGGCCGTACTGGGCTGTGGGTCAGCCTGGGGATGTGTCCGAAGGGATCTCTCCAGCGGTCCAGAAATTGGCAGGGCTGGGGGGCTGAGCACTGGATGCAGGCATAGATGTTAATTTTCCATCCATTTTGTGCATTTCGAGAAAGGGTGGAATGAAGTGTTTGAAAGAAATAAGCAAATGAAAGAGTTTTAATTTTCCTGAAGTCTGGGGAAACGAACCAAACCACCAACCAGTGGAAAATAAAATAAGGAAAACAAGGACAAGTGTGCCCTCTCCAGTTGAGGAGGGAGCAGTGACAAGCAGCTGCAGCACATCCCTGGAGCCCCTTCCCATCAGCTGCTGGAGCACGTCAGGCTCTGTCTGTAGTTTGCCATGGAAAAGCCAAGAATGCCCTCAGCCGGCAAGCAGTGAAAAAGCAGTGCAAAAACCAGGAAAAAAATGTAAAACCGGGGGAAAGCAGTGAAAACCCGGGGGGAAAAAAGGCAGTTCAAAAGTAAACTGAAGCTCCTCCTTCTCTGCAGCCACCAAGGAGAAGGAAATTCCTAGCACAAACCATGCTGTGATTTGTACAATGGGCTGACCACAGTCAGAGCGATGGAAAACAAGGAAAACATTGCTGAAAAGATCCTGTTAGAAAAGTGACCCTGGCATGCTGGGACACCAAAGCACTGTGTTTTGGGATAACCAGGTTCTTCTTGTTTTTTAGGGTCGCTTCAGCATAGACCTGTACGGGACAGGCCTGTCCCTAGTGGGAACAGCCAAGTGGCTCTCACAAGGGAATTACGCTGTGTCGGAAATTCAAAAATCCCCAGTAAGTTGTAACTTTAATTATGTCTATCCCCACTCATCAGAAGTTTTTAATCTCCACGTTGTCATTCATGGCAACATCCTCCAGTAGAGACTAATAAAAAATGAACATCTGACATTAAAGTGTTGCCTGTAATTGCAGGGGTGAGGGAGGCCCTTACGGGTTTAACTTGATCAGAATTATTGCAATTAATTAGCGAGCCTGATTAACTATGAAGCTGGAAACTCTGAGTGCTGTGGGGCAGACATATCATTAATGAGTTGTCTGAGATGTCCAGCATGGAGCATATATCACAGGGCAGCAGCACCAGGGTGTGCAGGGTCAGGGCTGCAGAGTAGGGCTTGGCCCAACAGAGATGTGCCAGGTGAGTGGCCTGAGTAGAAACTAGTCACAAAATGTTGCTGATAAAGTGTGGAGGACATGGACCTTCCTGTTGGTCTGGGTTTATCTCCTTGGGAGAGTATCTAGTCACCGGAGCACTGCACCCCGAGGCACCATCCCCTGCCACTGCCCATGGGTCTGCTGACTGAAGACCTCCAGATAAGCCAGGCAGCCCTTCAAAATCACTCCACAGCCAAAACTGAACTTATACAGCTTAATTTGCCTGCCTGTTAACACCTCCATCTCTGTGTGCCTTCACCCTGTTGCTTCTGTGTTATGTTCTGAAATTGGAAAAACCCAGGATTGCTTTGTTGGCTGTTACTTCATGTGAGTCATCCAGATTGTCCCTGTTAAAACTCTCCAAAGGAGGTCACCATAACCATTTAATAAACAGCAATTTGCAAAATATCCTCTTCTGTGCTGCTTTCAGCCTCCCTGGCTCTGGGGAGCCCTGGGAGCCCCTGAGATTCCTCTGTGCTGATGCTCTTAAAGGAAAATTAAATGCTGCTAGTCCGACCAATGCAGGTAGAAGAGGACCAGGACAGACACTGTATGGCAGTTCTGGCAGGTGCTTTGCTGTTCTTCTCCCCTTGGACTCAATGATCTTAGAGATCTTTTCCAAAATTCATGATTCTATGATTCAGAAAGGAGAAGGCTGGGCAGTTGACTTTGGGGTTGCAGAGAACGTCATGGCTGGCAGAATTAAAACAAACTTTAAGGGACAGGAGTGCCCAAAGACCCTCCATCACCTGGTGGCATCTGTCAAGTGCTGTTCCAAAGGCATAATTGCCGGCAGGAGCAGAAGAAAGAATGGCATAGTGAGAAGAGATGATAGCAGCCTGCTGCAGTCACAGATCAATAATGTCAAGGGCAAGGTGGAGCTCGTTTAAAAATAAATGCTTTGTGCAAGTTTGTTCTGTGCTTAAGTCCAATTTTCTGGTAATTGAGGGCTGAATTCCCCTCAAGGACTGCCTGTCCATTGTAATGACCAAGAGGAGAAAGACTCTTCAGAGGTGGGATAAGGAAGGCCAGATGGAGGTATTAATCTCTCGACTCAAGCCCGGAGTGGCACTGTGCTTGCTGGGCTCACCTGGAGATCAGGCTAACCTCAGGACTACTCTACATTTTCTTCTGGCTCTGGGAAGGGGAGGAGGGATAGCACCTGAGCAAGTGGCATAGCCTCATGCCATTGCTTTCCCTCCCATCTTGTCTCTGGAGCCACTCCAGGCCTTTCCCTTCTAAATGGATCTTTCTTGTTATTGCCTGCAAATATCCTTCCCATGCCCTTCCCATGCTCAGGCACAGCTGAGGAGCTGTTCTTGTCCCAATGTGGCTTTGCTCTTGCATGAGCCAAGTTTTCCACTCATTAGTTATTCACTGTGGGGCAAATTGGAGAAAGCAGATACCCTTGAGATATCCCTCCAAATGGCCTTCTCCCTGGGCAGCTTTCAATGTAATAAATCAAAACTACCCTTTCTTATTTGTGTTCACCATCTGACCTGGTAGCACTATAGAGAATTACATTTGCGTATGTTTAAATATAGCAGTGATTTTGTAGATTGATTTAGGCACCACTTGTTTTCCTTCCAAACGATTTTCTATTAAAAACCCCGGCTAGAATAACCCAGGTCTAGCCCTTCTGCAGTGTGGAGTTCCTGAGTCCTTACTGAGATGTTATTTCTGATTTTGCCTGCAGGATGGTACCAAAGTAGTAGGAAAATGTGGCGGTTACTGTGGGAAGTGTACTCCATCCTCTGGAACAGGCCTCGATGTTCAGGTGTTATAGCAATGGTGAGTTCCCTGCTGCTTCTGATGAAGGGAAACCTTCCCAAAAATGTCCTGAAGGACAAGATCAGGCCATGCTTGCAAAAACACATGTGCACTGAGTGCGTTGGGGACAGCCACCCACCCCACGCAGCATCCCAGGGGCATCCCCTGCTCCCCCAGTAACACTCACAGGTATAACACTGCCAACTGGAAACACACTGCCCATCCCACTGCCACCTGCTTTGCCTCCAGTCTTGTGCTGATCTCCCTAGCTATAGGTTCCAGAGGTGAAGATGATGATCTAACTCCAGTGTGCACCTTGTCTGTGTTTTCCAGGTTCTCTGGGAGCAGCCAGCGGAGATGAGACGGATGAAGGATAGCGATGCAATACCTCTGCCTTCCACTTGTTTATCTGTTTATGTGTGTATATAGATTGCATATTCTTAATGTACAGTATATTTATGTTTGGAATTATTTATTTTGATTTAATATTTTTGTACGTAAAATCATTATAATAATGCTGCTTTGACTATTTGTATTTTTTATTGTTAAATCCTGCAGTCAAACCACTGCATTTTGTGTACTCTACATTATATGTAGCATTATGACAAGCAATACTTTATTGTCACTGTATTCAGTTGTTTACTTTCAATCAGTAATTTTCCTTCAGTTATGTGCTGCTTTGGCCTTCCACGGTGCTACACAATCTGCATAGGGGTATTTTTGGCATTTCAATCTGTCTTTATGTAAGGAAAATAGACAAGATGTGCTTAAATTTTATTTTTAGGGATTAGGCCAACAGCACTCAAGGAAAACATGACAATGAATACAGTGCTAGTTGCATTAGAAATCTTTATCTTTTAGGTATGTTTTGAATTTCACATGACCTCTGTGGCCAGTGCTAAATGCACTGCTTTGGTGCTAACATGATATTTATTAATGCTCTGTAGTTTTAGTTAATCCAGTGCCTTTATCAGTGAAAAAGGGAAGAAAGCAGAATAATTGTCAGGCGATTCAAATCAATTAAGATGTACCCCAGGTTTAGGAAAATTCCTGCAGATGGATCTTCAGCTCAAGCCCCTTTTTCACAGGGCTCTGAAGTGAACTCACTTTTTTTAAAAAGACATATCTTTATCTCCTAATTGCATGTGCCGCTGTGCTTCCTGGCTCCATCTGGAAGCGGGGTATTAACTCATCCCAGACAGGCTGATCAGGCCATATGTTTCCCTGGGCATCACTGAGAAGTGATGCAGTTTTTTAGGGACTTGGGCATCAAATCCTAGTGTGAAGCTGAAAGCATCCCTGCCTTGTTCCCTCCCCACGGGGCCGTGAGGACCGTGGGGCTCACTGCAGGGGATGGAGGACAGCACACCCAGACTAGCCTCCCCTTCTCTTGGCCAGGGGACTCCACTGCAGACACCTGCAGCGTTTCCCCAGCTTCCTACTCACCCCCAGACCATCTGCAAAGGGAGGCTTCAGCGCCGGCGCTGCCTCCTTTCAACAAGATCACTCTGTTCTTACAGATGACTCTGCCCCCCCTTCAAAAACAAGCTGCTTTACGCCTACTTTGTATTGCTTCGGATCTTCCTGGTAAGGCATCTGCGCTCCTTGCCTCCCTGCCAGCCCATGTACAACCAGACCTTTAGCATTGGCTTTTTTTTAGTATAAACTGAAGAGCCATCTCCCCTGGGAGCCATGGCTCTTGCCTGTACACAGCCTGCAGCTTCGCAGCACGTTCAACAGGGGTGATGTGACCAGATTCTTTTTGTAGTCTATGACTATGTCCCTTATCTCTTTCTCCACAGTTTTGCTTAGTGATGTGGCTCGCCACACTTGCGCAGAGCTTCGCAGCACGTTCAACAGGGGTGATGTGACCAGATTCTTTTTGTAGTCTATGACTATGTCCCTTATCTCTTTCTCCACAGTTTTGCTTAGTGATAGGAAGATGCTGCCCTTTCACCTTAAATGTCAGGGCAGCCAGGAGCACAAAGTACAAGGAAAAGAGGCTTTTCAGCACAAAAGTGCCAGCAGTTTGGAAAACCAAAGAGGCTTATCTGCTACTCCAGATAACTCTTTCCACTTTGGATGCAAACAGTTAACAAGCATAACCTCAGGATCTTGTGTGAGTCTTTTACAGAGCTCCCCAAAGGATGTGTAATCAGTCTGTTACAAAACAGTTGGATCAATGGTGATAAACGATCTGATCCCTGGATTCATAGCCCATGTGTGTGCCAGGATGTGTTCAGCCTCTGGAGTGAAACCTGTCAGCCTGACAGTCAGGGATCACCACGTTCCTGTCAGCTGGGAGACATCTCACAGGCCAGCAGCAATGAACTGGTGAAAGAAAAGGGAAAAAGGGAAAGGG
>NW_008650238.1:80832-90366 GCF_000695815.1 Acanthisitta chloris
AGTGATTTTTTTTTTTATGATAACTGCTTATGTATAACTTCTGTAGGGGAAAAGGGAAAATTGCACTATGAACTTTAGAAAGAAACGGTGCTTAGAAAGTACAGGCTTATTATATTTTCTCTAAGGAAGTGAATGGCTATTTATAAAAAGAAATATTATTTTGACCTGTACACACTCATTTCTACCATATAGTTTCATAGCAGCTATTAACAGAGCAAGAGAAACTTACAAAAATATGAAATAAACTATAAGGGAAAAAAATGACAGAGCACTGATCCTGCAGTTCATGAATGGGTTCATTAAATAGAGCAGATTTTGAGAACCAGAGACAATAGACATTTTTTGTTCAGGAAACAACTCTGGGTTTTGTATATCGATGCCATTATTTTTCTACAAACTGGGGTATTTTTTGCTAGCACTTTCCTGTACAGTGTTTCTTTTCTTTCTGCTTATACTCAAAAGGAAATGAAAAGACCTGTAAGATATGTCTGTATGTTCTTGCTGCATTTGCCATCGTATTTCAATACCTGTGTGCTATTATAGAGGAAAAATACTTTGTACACAAGGGAATAATACATTGAATGCTAAACATTCCTTTCTGTGCTGGTGTTTATTTCCAAGCTTTGGGTTCCTTGTTTGATTGTCCCGTGTGAAAGGAATGAGGGAGGGGAAGAATGTTATTTATATGGAGCATTGCCCCAAGCCCACACTGGACTCTATGGACCAGGAACCATCTTGGAGAAGGGCTGTGACCATCCACTCGTGTCCTGCTGGTCTGACAGATTGATGCTCCCCAATTTCTGTCCAGCACAGGGGTGCCCCAAGGTGCAAAACATACACAAGCACATCTCAGAGGTGCCCCATGCACTATTCAGACATGGCTGGTGAGTGGCTAGTGCTGCCTTCAATGACCAGGGACATCCCTTGCCATGGGATGATAAGGGAGACAAACAGTTCATTTTGCAAATGTTTTTGAAGGATGAGCAGTGCTTTTGAAAGAAAGGTGAAAAAAAATTCAACTTTTCTAAGCTGGAAAAAATAGTGTCAAATATACAAGAAAACTCAGGTAGAAGAAATTTGGGTTACAAGGAAGCAAAGGGGAAGACCAGGTCCCAGGAGGACAATCAAGTGACGCAGTGCAGCCAGTCTTACATCATCTCTGCCTGAGGCTGTGGGTAAGAGCGAAGAAGTTGCATTTTCTGTTCTCCCTTGTATGTTCCTCATGCTTTGTCTCAGAAAATGCAGCAGATCTCTCAGTGCTGGCAGCTCCAGCCTTTTCCATGCTCTATGTGTTCAGCCCAAAGGAGACAGGATTCCTTCCTCGTGCTGTCTGAAACACTCTCAGATGCAGAAAACAGAACATGGGGTATTTCAAAAGCTTGATTCTTAATTTAAATGACCAGTATCTGAAAGGTGTCTTTCTTTTCTATCATTTATCCCTAACAAATTATTACAAAGACTTTATACATGGGCTGCTATGGAATTAAGCCAGCAGGGGTCTGTGCACAGCCCCTGAATCATACTTAACCTTCCAGCCCTGTGTAATGAAAGGGTCATTTTAACACTTTTAGTGCTTAGGTCCAGTTAATCTATGAAAATTGCAGCACTCTTCTTCAGCCTTGTACAGCTTCAGAGACAAAGGTGATTGCTTCATCTCTCCTGTGTTCTCTTCTGCCCCAATAAGGGGCATTTTTTCCTCTGGAGAAAAATGAAATGCATTTTGTTGAAGGCTGTTGGAAATGCGTATCTCAAGGAACTAGTCTTAAATCAGGACATCTGCTAGAAATCCTTCTTCTCCACATAGTCACTCTTTGAAAATCATATTGAAAAGTGCAGAGAGGCAGAAAAGACCAAGGAGGGGGAAAACAAACAAACAAAAAAACCCCAAAAATGTTCAGACCTGGTCTAGTGGGTCTTTCCAACACAACAAGGCACAGAAATTCAACCCAACCCAGAAGTCATTAACAGCAGAAGCAGCTCAGCCCATGTGGTAAGTTCTCCCATTGCTTGAACTCTTCAAATGGAGAACTCTTCAAATCAGGTCATTGTAAGAGACACGTTTGAGTTCATCCAGAAGTCACTAACCTTCATAACTGTTGGTCATGTACTGGGAGGGGATGAGTCCCTTTGCGGTATGAATTCCTGGAGGCAGCTCTCCAGCTAGCATTGAGCAGGAGCAAGGAGCTGATGACCAAAAGTGGTGCCTGTCAGTCTCACTCTAATATTTTCCAAGTATTTTTGCCTGTGGAGTGATCCAGGCAATTGGAATTGTAGCCTTCCAGAAGCAGATTTAGTTGACAAGTTTCTGACCTCTCTCTGCAATAGCGAGATGAAGAACACTAAGACGTTATTTTTGGCTTTCACAGAAGAGTCTGAGTTTCCACATCAAAGTTGGCTTAATTTTTCAGCTATTTTATATTAGCAAACATAAGGCACAGATTTTGAAAAAAAATCAAGAAAAGAATAGTGTTTTGACCTAACCCAAATGCTTTTTATACTTTATTTCCAGAGGAGGTTTTTTGTTTGCTTGATCCAATTCTTAAAAAAACAACAAACAAAACAAAACAACAAACCAACAAGCAACAAACCTGTGAAATTTTCCACGAAATGACAGTACCTCTCTCTAGTTATAAATATTGCTTCCGAAGTGTTTGGAGATGTGATCTGTTGACTATAAGTACAGAGGGATCAGGCGTAGGTACCATTTTAACCCAAGGGAAGGTAGAAATACATTTCTCCTTTGTGAAGCTGATCCAGTTATGGATATGAAGTGCAGCCACTGAGGTCATGCCCATCAATCCATTTCCACCAGGAAAACCTCAGTTCTGCTGGGAGCAGAATGGTTTTCCTCGCAGGCTTCAGACATGCCTGGCTCCAATGCTCAGTCTGAGCTGCCAGCAGCAATATCAAGCTGCACCTACTTAAACATTTGTGGGTAGTCAGTGTCTCCATTTCTAAGGAGACAGTGTGAGGAGAAGAGCCAGAAGTCTGGAGTAATCTCTGAATACAAACCCCTTTGTATGTAGGGCAGAGGGTGCAGGGGGAGGCAGTGCTCTGTGTATTTTCTCCCTTGAAGTCATTACTTGGCTCCATTCATATGCTTATAATTTCTTCATCCTTCTTTTAATCTGCGACTACATTTCAGAGGAGCAATTAAATTAATCAGGTCTTTGCTGCATTGTGCTTTTCTAATCCATCGTCACTCGCTTGCTAACCTTCCTCTTTGAAGCTATTCACTGCTCGCTGCCAGCCTTCCCCAGCCCCACGCAGAAAGGAGCATTTGCTGTGAAACACTTCTCATTGCTCCCACTCACGGTAACAGGGAAGTGGGAATGGCTCCCTGAAAACTGACTGGCAGGAACAGACACGTCTAGGTTAGTTGCTGTGACTGGCAAATACAAGTAGGGGCTTATTTGCCCCGTGGCTCTAAACCCCTCTGGCAGGTGAGTGAAGATGCCTGCAGCAGCAGATGCAAGCAGGTACCAGATGCTGCCAGGGGCTGGAGCTCTGGCTTCACACACGGCTTGGGCTTCCCAGATGAAGTTGTTTCAACTTCGTGTCCCAGGTTTGGCTGCCCCTTTTGGAGCAGGAGCCAGGTGCATGGTGGTGGGAGAATGCAGCTCTGCACTTGCCCCTGCAGCTGGCACCTTGCTGGAGCTTAGAACATGCATGTACCCACTGGTGGCAATCTTGCCCTGCTTCAGAAAATGCAGCATAGCTGAATCTGCAAATAACTGAGCTCTGAAATAGCAAACTGCATACGGGGAAGGCTGAACAGCTGGAAAGAGGCAAAGAGCAGCAGTGGCCATGGAGGTTTGATTCCAGCATAGTGAGCCTGAGCCTTGTCTCTGGGAGCAGGAGGCAGTGGCCTTTCTTCTCACCTGTGCTGGAGCTCAGCTGCTCTAAGACTTTGCCATCTTCCTCTCTCCTTCACTGCTCTTTTCCCAGGGGATCTCTGAGCATATCACACTCTCTTCAAATCCGTGTGTCTCGGAGGACAGTCCACCCTCTTCGGTGGCACAGATGATCTAAGGAAACCCCAGCACATTGCTCTGCTGACTCACTTGAGCTGCTGCTCCATTCAGGTAGGGCAAATGGAAAGGTGATGCCATTGAGATCTACTTTTTAGAGATATTTCTAAATTCTGCTGACTGAATTGCAGAAAATAGGGTGTCCTCAAGTCCTTTCAACAGCCCTTGTCAACACCAACAGCCTCATCCTGCTCCATGAGGAAAACGCAGTGGGTGTGCCCTGTGCTGGTGCATAGCTCACCTGGAATAACCCCTGAGAGGTGACTGCCTACCCCGGGAGAGACTGGCACCCAAGATAACCTGAGTATATCCTCCTCTTCATCAGCTTTCCTCCACGTTGTGCAAGTGGTATGTGAAACTTTCCAGGCATGTCCTGGAGACAGCAGGTAGGCCCTGGGCTGTTTGTCTTGGCTAAAGAACAGGTATGCCCAGCAGGTAAAAGTAACACCAATGTAAAACCTGACAACATTGGTGGCATCTCAAGGATGAAGTTTTCTGAATTTCCCCTTTCACCAGCTACCTAAAGTCTGATGATTTGAGCTACCACCAGCAGCCTGTTTTTGCCAGGTATTTCACTCCCCTATTTCTCAGCAGGTCTCAATCCTGTGAAAGAGTGAGAAAAAAAGCTGTTTTCTTTTTCTCCCAGTGAGTAGAGACAATAAAGCAACTTTCAAAATATGAGTGAAAGGACCTTTCCACCTGCAGGGTAGCAAATGCATGATAAATGTGAGGGACTGAAGGACATCTGTGACACTTGCAGTGCCGTGGCAAGGGAAGGGCAGGATGTCTTCACTCCTGCCAGCTCACCTCCTGCCGTGGCTGCGTACACCTACCTCTCTGCCATTTATCCCAAATTGGTTTGTTTTTTTCTCATCTTTGGGAATGGTCCTGAAAAGTATCCATGGCAGGAGTGTGAATTTACAGCATAAAGCAAATAATTCTGCTGGACCACAAGAGAGCTCGAGGGAGTGAGGGGCGATAGCAGAAAATTACTTGTTGCTATAGTGCAAAGATGTTGTGTGCAAATTGGCAAAGCCCCACTTGATTGCTTTGTTTAGCCTCAAATTGAGAAGCATTAAGGAACTGCATGAACTGGGGCCATCCACCACCCACCCTTTGTCAGAGAGAGCTGTACCAGGGGACTCCTGAGCTTGACAGCAAAGAAATCCAGTTCTGGGAAAAGCTGCAGTGCTGTCATTTCATTTCAGGGAGTAACAGTCTGAAGGACGAGGAGGGAGCTGGAAGAGGAGCAGGGAGGGGAGCAAGGCAGCAGCTGGAATACACAGCCTGTGTCCCAGCACTGACACTTTGCCACACTGGGATCAGAGACCTTGGTGCCCCAGAGTCCCTCCAGCACCCCAGCAGTACCCAATCTGCCCAGTTTGAGAAAGGTAAGCCCCTTTACTGTGGGGTAAGCTTTATGTATCCACTTGGCTCTGCATTTCATAGCAGGTGCTCCTCTCCACAGAGTGGGACTGGGCTCCAAGTTTTTATTGGTGTGGACTCCAACTCCCAAATGCTATTTACAGGGAAATTGAAGACCGCCTTCAAAATTAACAATAGATGGCTATAAATCTTACTCAGTTACCTAGCAACTAACACAATAAAATCCTAAGGTTAAAAGGAGAAGGGTTATTTGGAGATACCTTGGGGAGAACATAATGGCCATTTGCATTCCTGGGTGGGAGGACACACAAAAAAAATTCCTGGGATATTTACAAATGAGTGTATTGATGAAGGAAACAAGCTGAAATTACTCAGTATGTTATTAATCAAAATACCTCAGAACCAACAAATCTAGCAAAAAAAATTGTAGTCAAATGGCTGTGATAAAGAGCACTTAGGAAATGGATGGCGATCTGCAGAACTCAGGAAGGGTTTGTGAAGTTGCTAAACCCACTTTACTGTTTCTGACATCTGAAGTGTGTGTACCACAGACTAACCATGTAATAAACATTCAAAGTGAATTTGACCATTATGTGCCTGATGGAATATGCCCCAGAAAAACCTACGCAGTACAAAAAAAAAATTTAAAACTCAAGTAACATAGTATGATTCATCCCGGCCTGGGTTCCTGTTATGCACAGCACAGATTGAAATTCCATATCCCCACCTCAAACTGGGGTTTATGCACAGCCTTTTCTGCCTGCAGTAATTGCAAATCTCAGGGTTGGAATGAGCGGAAACACTGAATTGTTTCCCTCCTAAAAGACCCTCATGGGGGCACATTTACCCAGGAAGAAGGAGGCTTGGTGGAGGAACGATGAAGTAAAAGAGATGCCTGCTCCCTAGCTCACTACTTCAGCAGCTGTGGCACTTAGAGGCATTTTTAAGCCCTGCTTTTGCTGTTTGAAAGGCTTCAGACAATAACTGCCTAATAACAGCCAGACATGTATTACCTTCAGGGTACTAGATGTAGACAGGACTCATGTTGAGCTGTAATTCACCTGTGCAGGCTGCTGCCAGGAGGAACCACGAGGGGACTGACTTGGTCCACGACAGCCAAATTCACCTTGATATTACAGAGGGGAGAAGTGGATGGGTCCAGCATCAAAATGAGAACTGCTTTCTGCCTTACTCCAGTGGTTTCTGTTGGTGGTATTGCTGCCTCAGTGCTGATGGGCAGGGCTGGACCATAGGAGGCACAGGGGTGTCAGAGCTGATGGAGGGATGCTGAGAGCTCTCTGTGTGTCAATATTTTGGAGGTGATTTCCTGACATGAGGCCTGGTTTGCAGGATAGAACAGCTGGGGGCATTTTCCTGGAAAGACTAGCAAATATTCCTGGCTCCATACAAAAAAGTGTTATGTCTGCCAACTAACTTCCATCCAGAACTGCTGGACCAGAGGTAGAGACAGACTTTCCATGGTCTCTGGGGACACAAAAGTTATCTTCCTATTTCCCATACCCTAGTTGCAGCTACTGCTGTGGACCTTTAGCTCTTCGTCCTGGGTGGTACAAACTGCTCACTGGGCTTGGCCACAAGTGACTTTGGTGCTGCTATTGCTCAAGCTGGTGTCCCAGAGAGGATGTAGGTTACCAGGAGAGCAAAATTCCAATGGCAGCTCCTTTCCTCTGTGTGCAGTGGCGGGGAACACTACAAGATGGATCTTGGCAGAGCTGTGAGGTTAGGCACATACCCTAGGACCAGGCAAGCAGAACACTCTGCAGCAACATGGGTTTCTCCTTTCCATCTTCTGCTGCCAGAGGCTAAATTTGCATTTATCTGACCAGGAAGCATAGCACAATCTGCATGTTGGACCGAGATGCTTTGCAGGGCTTGTGATCAGACCCACTCAGCCACGAGGGCTGATGCAGCCTGGGTACCCTGTGACCTTCACCCTGGATCCTGAGCTGGCCTTCTGCTTGGATCCATCCCACAAAAGCCCCTGCACCACCTATCTTGTGACCAAAAGCAAACACAGGAGCTGTATTTTACCTTTCCCTGAGTTCTTTGATTTTAATCATAATAATTTCTGTAGTATCAGGTACAGCAGGGAGCAGGAAATGAAGAGCATCCCTGTCATTTTCCCTCCTCTTGGCCATCCATAACTTCAAAAGGGAAATGGGTCCATCTCACAGCACATGAATGGAGCAAACTGGGTTTTAAACTGGTTTAGTCATGAGAAGGGCTGAAAGAAGAGTCATCCCTAGGCAGGTTTGGTTGAAACAGAAATGGGAGGGGAAGATGACGTATGGAACAATTTAAGTGACAGCAGAAACAATAATTTGTCAGACAAACTGTCTGGCATGTATTATCCATGTGTGTCTGTTTCTGAGACTATTTGACAGCAGTATCTGACACCCCCCACCTCCAAGCTGAGTCTGCCTCCTCTCAAGAGGAAGATCTACGTGTTTATAAAAACAATAATACAAAACCCCCTTTTGAAAGTGGCTCTTGTGGTAGCACAGGTAGGGCTGGAGCTGTGTTGCTGTCCTCTGCCTGCCCAGCCATGCCAGGATAGTGCATCATCCCCTTTGCACATGGTAAGAACAAGGGAGTGGGAGTTTATTTCCTGAGAGATCTTTACTCTTGGCAGCTTTTCTGGGGGAGGAAAGAGAAGAGAAGCATTCAGGCCAATGAGATAATGTATCCACTCCCTTTCCCAAATGCATCCCAGAGATGTTCTGGCCTGGCTGTTTCCTTATGTAGATGCAGAATCTGAGCATCCCTAAAATGTGGATCGAGTTCTCCTGACTAGTCCTTCATTTGCCTCGGATGCCTTGGGCTATAGGAAAACTGCTGTCCCCATGAGATATGTAGGTGACCAGGAGCCCCTAAGGACCTGATTCCGTTGGGGTCTGTGGTATGTGAATATTTTTATGGCTCTGGCTGTATATGATTTCCCCAGATTCCCTCTCCAGGCACACCAGAGCAAAAGCAGTGAGCACCCCTTATCTCTCCTATCTGCATCTTGCGTACTCCCATGCTGAGCCCTCATCTTCTCTCTCCTTTTGAACATATTGGTGTGAGTTTTGATGCTTAGAACCTCCGCTGCCTTTTGCCTGTGCATCAAGGAGTCACCTAGCACTGCCTGCAGTATCTGCTGGAATGAGGATGGAGGATACAAGCCATGCAGGATGACAGGAAAGTTTGGTAGCTTCACGGACAGCTTGGGATGGAGGGAGGGGACCAACCTGCTTTGTTTTAGGTAGCAATTTAGGACTTGCCTTTCCATCAGAAGACTGGAGCTGTGATTCAGCACAGCCACACCTCCAAGGAATTTACCCTCCAACTTTGACTTACTTTTGGTGTTTTAAACTTATAGCAGCTGTCCTCACCAGCCCTGTTATTGAGGGCGCACAGCATCTCTTGCAACAGCAGAGCAATTAAAGAGGATTTGCAGGTCACCTTTAAAGCATTTCCCACAGCACGTTGAATCTTGTTATAAGTCCTGTATCCAATACTGCTTTTATTTCAGCAGTTTTAATTGGAGTTTTAAATATTCTGAATCTTATGCAAGACACCCAAAGTCCTGGAGATTTTCAGGCCCTCTTGCACAATGCCTGTTCCCTGAAGTCCCATTGACTTTCAGTAGAGAAAACAGTAACTCAGCCCACAATATTGCTGTATTTGACATCAGATTCAGGTTATAAGTGGGGATGTTTCAATATGAGATCAAACCCCAGTCTGCAACCAGTTGCCCACTGTGTGATGAAATGTGTGTGTACTTGGAAGAGATTGCCTTCTCCCTTGAGAGTTTATAATATATTCATGCACCACTGTACGAATTGGAAACTGGGAGAGAAACCAAGAAGGAAAACGATGAGGAAATTTAGCAGAAGGGAGCAATAGAGGGAAGCTGGAGGGTTTTGGAAAGGTAAAAATAGCAACCACAGAAAAACAGAGCAGCGAGTTCTCAATATTCACCCAGTGACATGAAGAAAGCCTGTGAAAAAGAAAATTTTCTCCGTGGTAAAATTCTCTGTGGTTTTTCGGTTTTGTTTTGTTGTGGTTTGTTTGGGTTTTGTTGGCTTGTGTTTTTTTTTTAAGAAATCCCAGT
>NW_008650238.1:90386-91776 GCF_000695815.1 Acanthisitta chloris
GAAAATCTCCATGTTTTCCCTGAGACTCTTCAAAAGATGACCACACAGCCACACAGTTCTCAGCCTCATTTCAGCTTCCTAGACAGGAAGATACAAGTGAAGAATTGATAAAAATGAGAACTGATTAAATAAAAAAAATAATTATCAAAGGGTTACAGTTTTAACCCGCTGTGAGGCAGCAAGGCAAAGGAACAAAGAGGCAGGGAAGGAGGGGATTCCCTGAGACTCTTCAAAAGATGACCACACAGCCACACAGTTCTCAGCCTCATTTCAGCTTCCTAGACAGGAAGATACAAGTGAAGAATTGATAAAAATGAGAACTGATTAAATAAAAAAAATAATTATCAAAGGGTTACAGTTTTAACCCGCTGTGAGGCAGCAAGGCAAAGGAACAAAGAGGCAGGGAAGGAGGGGAAGGAGCTGACAGGATCTACAAACAACCACAACCGTGGGTGAAGCTGTGAAATGCTAATGGCGAAGCTGCTCCAGCCCCACTGGGGACAAGTTTCCGAGCAGCCCTGTGCTCTGTGAAGCGTGTTTGCTGCCCCCCCTCTCCCCCTGGTTCGTTTTGCTCTGCCTTGTGCCAGATGTGCTGTTTGATTGTGAACCCCAGGGGTACAGGCTGGTTGTTGGCTGTGGGGATCCCTTTGTAGAGCACTGTACATATGACATGAGCAGGCTGATGCATGGGCTGCCCCACTACTCCCAGGCCCATGGCTTCTTGCCTGTGGCTCTCAGCCCTACAGCTCCCTGCCCCACAGCTCTCAGCCCCACAGCTCCTTGTCTATAGCTCCACAGCTCCCAGACCCACAGCTCCTTGTCTATAGCTCCACAGCTCCCAGACTCACAGCTCCTAGACCCACAGCTCCTTGTCTACAGCTCCACAGCTCCCAGACCCACAGCTCCTTGCCTATAGCTCCATGGCTTTCAGCCCCACTGGTCCCTGCTCCACTGCCCTCAGGCTTATGTCTCCTAGCTCCATGACTCCTGGTCCCACATCCTCATAGCCCCAAACCTACTGACCCACACGTATCTCAGGGAGAACCACGAGCTCTGTGTAACAGGTGCTTTGTGTTCCAGCCCAGCATCTCAGGCTGCAAATACATTCCCTTGCCTTCCTCCAGCACTCTGCTCGTGTTTGCACACTGAACATGCTCTCCGTGAGGAGGGGACCAGCAGCCCAGCAGGACCCTTGGCTGTTCGCTCGCTGCCTTTGCCAGTAAAACCCCCCGTGAAACAGCACAGCGCGCTCAGAGCCGTAACCTCAGCGTGTGCCCCTCAGCCCCGCCGAACCCCTCCCGTGCCCTTCGGGAGCTCAGATTCCTCGAAAAGAGCGTGACGAGTCCATCGCAGCGGCCGAGCGCGGCGGGACAGCACCCGGCGCCGCGAA
>NW_008650239.1:0-460 GCF_000695815.1 Acanthisitta chloris
CCGTAGACTAGCCAAGGTACCGGCAGTCATCTCCACCTGGACTGGGCCTGCTGTCACTGCCCGGCTGAGCAGTCTATTGGAGCCCTCCATGGGACACCCCTCTCTTCCCTGCCCTTCCTTCTGCAGATGTTCCGGAAACTCAGGAGACCTTGGCGTAAAGCGCCCACGACTGAGGGTAAGGCGAGACCTGATGTCAACACCATAGTGATTGAGGACACAGACGACTCTGACAGCACACCCACCGAGGACATGCCTAGAGCTGACCCTGCACCAGCTGAGGACATGGCTAGAGTTGACCCTGCACCGGCTGAGGGCATGGTTAGAGCTGACCCTTCACCAACTGAGGACATGGCCAGAGCTGACCCTGCACCGGCTGAGGGCACAAGGAAGTCACGTGTCAGAGGCTCAGCATCTAAGCACAAGGAAGACTCTGGCAGCACATGGACCAAGAACATGGCTG
>NW_008650240.1:0-4544 GCF_000695815.1 Acanthisitta chloris
CAAAAACAGATTCTTTAATGCTCTGTGAAGCACAAAGAGGGTGATTATCCATGTAAAAACAAACAAGGCCAAGGCTATATACAAGCTGTAGCGTTCTACCGCGGTGGTCCGAAGGAGGGGGAGGGGGTGGCTCCCACGGGGCACCGGCAGCATTGCCCATCCATCACGGCCTAGTGCAATGGGGAACAGCAGGAGTGGGCACAGGGGGACACCTGGGGGCTCCCCAGGAGGTGGCCTGCCCGAGCACAGCCCGCTGGGGACAAGGTCATGCAGAGATGGGCAGCAACAGGCCATGCTGGGGCAGGGCCAGATGGGTACCTGGGGCACCTGCTAGCTACACCCCAGCCCCTCAGCTAGCCTCGCTCCCTTCTGTGAACCTACTCCCTGAAACTCCTGTGAGTCCTGGCAGTAGCAATGAAGTAACCCAGCACAGAGGCAGCATGCCATGGATAAAGGTCCTCATCCACAGCAGTGTGGGAAGGGAGAGAGCTGGCACAGCACTTGCCCCTTTCCATGCCAGTGCCACAGACCTGTGCCCACAGCTGGCTGAGCAAGCTGTGCACACATGCGACATGCGAACATGCCCCAGACAAGCTTTCATGAAGAATTTTTTTTAAAAAAAGAACCCAAACCCAACCCTGGCCTTGCGGGTACCCAGGATAACGGTAACGCCAGGGAACAAGTCAGTGAAAGCAAGATGGGAGCAGCCAGGGACCCCAGCACAGAAACAGGGGAGTGATGTGGAGCAGGGTAGGGTCCAGTACCACCAGGCCACAGTATCAAACGTTAATGACTCAACAAGGGAGGCCAAGGAACACCGATTTTGGGAAAGACTGACTCCATGAAGCAAAGCTAAACAGGCAGGCAGTGGCACTCACTCTCAGCCAGGTCTTCTGGAGACCCTCAGGGAGACAGGAGTCAGGTCCAACCCTCAGTCTCCCCTCCCGCCACCACCAGACCTGCCAGATGAGCACAGCACCTGGGCAGAGGCTTCCAGGGGGAAGAGGGCAGCCATCCACTGGAGAGACAGATTGGGTTGCGCCTGTGGGACCAACGTTACAGGAGGGGAAGGGCTGAAATGGTCTGAAATGCCCCACTGCACATCTGGGGGTCACATTAACTGCTACAGATACTATTGCTAGCCCACGAGCTGAGTGCTTGCTTGGTCAGTGGTCCAGGGCAGTGCAACTCCCACAGAGGCCCCATGCCTGCCCATGCCACACTGTCATGTAACGAGCAGGCCCTGAGCTTGAGCACAGCGCCAGGTGTGCGGCATTCCCTTCCGGCCGCAGCTCTGCCAGGGGTTGCATTTGGTCATTTCATTTCCCTGTTTGGGCTGGCTAATCACAGTGCCCAAACAGCAGAAAAAGGCAGCATCAAAAGCAAAGCCCAATCAGCAAAACCCAGGGCAGAGCCAGTGACACCAAACACAGGGATGGGCACCTGACTGCTCAATGGTGGCCCCGAAGACACTGCCAACCATTAGTCGAGCTCCTTTTCCCAATAACTCAGGAGAAATTAAAAGGGAAGGCTCTCCCAGGGGATCCTGAGGCAGGAGGCTCCTCATACCAGAGCTCCAGGCCCTCCAAGAGCCCCAGGCTCTCCTGCTTTCTCTTCCCTACATCCAGGTCCTGCCTCCAGAATGTACAGGCAGTGAGCGTAGAACGAGGACACCCAACACCCAGCAGGCACCTGCAGAGCCTCCTCCAGAAGGCAGAGCTAGTGTGGTCAGAACTGTCTGGTCAGCACGAGGAGTTCTTCCACCCTGCCTCCCCCTCAGCTCTTCTATCCAAGTACATTTAAAAATAACAGGGCGATACAATTTTTAAAACCGAAGCGGTCTGTGTTTTTCCTGTGGTAGTAGGTGGCCTTGTCTGCTCCTGCCACCAGGACAAGAATAAGAGACCGTAAGCCCAGGGCTACTGGTTTTCCTCACGCATCTGTTCCATGATGTTGATGAGGCTTTCCAGCCCAAACACATAACCCATGTCGGGTCCATCATGCACAGTGGGGTCGTCACGAAAGCCTTTGAACGTGCTGTGTGCAAAGTCAATCATACGCACGTCCACCTTGGGCTGGGCCGCGGAGCCAGGCTCCGAGCCGCCGCCATCCTGCAGGCTCTCTGGGACAGAGCTGTCCACCCGCTTCAGGCGCGGCTCCGCCCGGCGCTCCACAAACATCCCTGCCCGGCTGTCCTTCCCGTCGTAAATGATGAGGAGGGAGCTGGAGTAGAAGCGGTAGGAGGCCTGTCTCTCCAGAACTGCCTTCAGGCTTCGCAGTTTGGCAAGAACGGGCTCAAAGAGGTCCTTGCGCAGCTCAATGCCATTGTGGAGATACTGGTAGAGGGCATTGCGGAAGCCCTCAATGGAAAGACCACGTCCATAGTACTTATTCCTGCATAAGTAATGCCCTGTGTCCAGCTGATAGACCTGGAACACCAAAGGAAATGCACATCATGTGGGAGCAACAGGTTAAGGCCACACACAAAGCCCTGAACAGTCCTGCACTGACAGAGGGCAGAGGGACCTCATTCTGTACCCACCATACTCAAGAGGGAATAGGAAACAGCTCAGCCTATTCCCTGAATCCCAAAGGAGCAGCTCACGGGTGCATCCCATGGGCACAGTCAAGGTGCCAATCCCAAGGTCCTCTCCCAGGACACTAAAAAGGTGGCTCATCAGTTGTAGCGCCCCAAAAAGGCACAGCACAACTGACCTCAAGGGTTAAAAAGCAAAGTCTTACAATAACTCAGACAATCCTCTGGCAGCAGGAGCTGCTGACATGTACTGCCATTGTGCATCACGTGATTAAGGAGGAGACCTCATTGCTTCAGAGTCCGTGGGTGGGGAAAGGAAGGACTATTGCACAACAGCACCAGCAGCAAACCCTCGTGCACAGGGCTCAGTCACAGAAGAACAACTTCTTAACTCTCAGTGCAATACAGAATGAAAAGACTGGACACCTCGCTCCCCAAGCACCATGATTATGGCTGAACACTAAGCCACAGTTTTATTAGAAAATCCCCTAATTGTCTGTGAACAGAACAGCTCTGGACAAAGCAGGCCATCTCAGGAAAAGCGGGTTCCTTTGTTGTAGGCTTAGAAATGAAGAAAAAAAAAGCATAAATGCTAGGGTATCTACCTGCAGTGGGAGACTAACTCAGTGCTCAGCAGAAAACACTAACTGGGAGGTTTAATGGGGCTGTGCAAAGGAATGTGCAGCAGCTGCAGTCTGGGGGATCCCTACCTGCATGCCACAGACACGCACACCCAAGGTGGCTGAAGTGCTTTGTTCACATTTCTTCATCTGCCGAGCAGCCTTCTCCTCAGACGCATCATCTCCGTGCTGTCTGGTCCCCATCTTCAGATCAAGCACGCAGGGAAGCTTGAAGTGATGCACCACGTTCTCCAACAAAAGGAACTCTGGGAGACACGTCAAGGATTGCTCACCCACCAGAGACACCCCAGGGCCACCACCACAGCCAGTGATGTAGGCCAGCAACCAAATGTTAGGAAACAACCAAATAGGAACCGAAAAACAAGCAGGACAAACCATCTGGAGAGCTGAAGGATAAAACCCAAACAGTGGCTTTGACAGCTGGTAGGAGGATCCAGCCTGGAAAGTGGAATGGCCAACAGTAAACAGGGAGGTCACACAGAGGTGTACTGGAAATTCAGCAGGGGAAATTGAAGAGCAAAACACTGGTGTTAGGAAAGACACAGTATGCCAGTACAAGTTGCCAATCCAGTCGGGGAGAGCTTAAAGACTAATCAAATTAGCCATCTGACCATATGGATAAACAATACCATCCCCATGGACTGAAAACGCCAGGGTCAATGGCCCAGTTGGCCTGTTCAGAACAGCAAGGCTGCCTGACACACAGTGGGAACTGGAGAGGTGAGAAAGCCAGGAAACAGCGCAATAACAAGAGTTCTCAGCCACCAGCACACAATGAAGCACTGTACCCATCAGGGCACAGTGCTGAGAACACACCCCAGGCGCTCCTTGCAGCAGCTTGTACCAAAAGGGAAAACATCCTGGACCTTTGCCAGAAGCACCACAGGGCACGGGTCAACATGTTACACTAAAATGGCAACCAGAGCACAGATAAAACAAAACTATGCTTGGTCTTGAAAGAGGAACTTTGTAAAAATAAGTAAGTATGCTTAAAAAGGACAGGACAGTCACAGAGAATGATTTCTCTACCTGATGAATTTGGTGGCCTTTATGACTGGGCCACTGGATTTGTGGATGGGGCAGAGCAACTGGTATCACCTACCTGGACTTGGACTTATGCAAGGCATTTGACATTCTCATACAACATCCTTGTCTCTACATTGGAGACACATGGATTTGATGGGTAGAGCACTCGGTGGATAGAGAACTGGCTGGATGGTCACACACAGAGAGTTGTGGTCAGTGGCTTGGTGCCCACGTGGAGGCCAGTGAGGAATGGTGTCCCTCAGGGGTCGGTGCTGGGGCCAACACTGTTCAACATCTTTGTCGGCGACATGGACAGTGGGATTGAGTGCACCCTCAGCAAG
>NW_008650240.1:4775-5002 GCF_000695815.1 Acanthisitta chloris
AGTGTGCACTAACCGCCCAGAAAGCTAATAGAATCCTGGGCTGCATCAAAAGGAGTGTGGTCAGCAGGTCAAAAGAGGTGATCCTTCCCCTCTACTCTGCTCTCATGAGACCTCACCTGGAATACTGCATGCAATTCTGGGGTCCTCAACGTAAGGACATAGAACTGTTGGAGCAAGTCCAGAGGAGGCCACAAAGTTGGTAAGAGGACAGGAGCACCTCCCCTGTG
>NW_008650241.1:0-18743 GCF_000695815.1 Acanthisitta chloris
ACATGAATCAGAGGAACACATTTCACATTACCTAAACTCCTCAGTTTTCAGGGATTATTTAGGACTAGGCAAGATAGCAAGGGGGTGTGTGCTTATACTGTATATTGAGCCCAAACAGGAGCTGTTGTGTCAAGTCTTCATGTGTTTCCTGTCAAGACTCTCAGGACCAGAAGCTGTATGATAGATCCCCAAATTCAGGCACTGTTAATTATGGATTGCTCTCAGGTCAACAAGGAGAGGCCACAGGGTTTCCATAGCTTCCTTCTGAGGCTGCTCAGGCTGCTTCAACTCGCCAGGATAATAAAGGTCATTGCCCACCAGCAATCTGCAACTCAGCCCATCTTGCAGACTCACCTCCTATTTTACAAGCTGTCAAATGCCATCTTGCATGCTAAGAAAAGGTTGCTGTACAGCTTTCAGATAAAATATTAATGAGTGGTTCAAAATTATCAGTAGAAGCATCCAACCATGGCTATGCAAAGAGGAGAGTTAGAGTTTTATCCACACCTAGCATTTCTCACCAAGGCAAAGCTCTACCAGTTGTCCTTCCTGGCACCATCAGCACCTTGAAACCAGAGAGTGACTGCTACCATGCCCACAGGTTGGAGAGGAGGCAGTGAGGCTGCCTAAATACCAGCAGTGCTTGAATTGGTCTCGTAGATATTACCAATTTCTTCTAGTAATGGAGTACTCTTGTGGGGTTTTTCCCTCTGAGATGCCATAGTGAATACAATGCTGGATGCAAAATGCTTCTTGTGCATACATGATTGCCACTATACCTGGCTTTGAGTTATACTCAAACAGGAAAATTCTCCAAAGAATCATAGAATAATTTGGGTTGGAAGGGACCATCTAGTCCAACTTCCCTGCAATGAACAGGGACATTTTCAGCTACATCAAATTGCTCAGAGTCCCATCCAATCTGATCTTGAATGTTTCCATCTTGGGTTTTACTGTTCAGTGAGTAAAGGCACACAGTGGTGTCCCAGGCATGTAGGCAGTGCTTCTTGCTGCTTGTTTTGGAGAAAGGCTTAACTCTCAGAAATTGTTTCTCCTTCCCCCAGCTATGCCATCTGATCTGCAGAATAGGATTTGAGTATTTAGCCTTGCATAACACGTAGTTTTTGAGGAACCTGCCCTCATCTTGGTTTTAATCATCACACTGTCATAATCCAAATATCTCTGGGTGTTTTTGGAGGAAGGTCATTGGATCAGTAACAGTTTCCACCCTGGATTATGTTTGCAAGTGCATGAGAGAGGTTTTGTGTGTGCTTTGCCTTCATGCACTTACTGCTTCTGTCATGAAAGTTCTTGGGTCTTATTTTTTAAAAAGTACATTTTCTTAGGCCTTGTCTTCTTAAAAAATAATTGTGTTCAACAAAGCATCATCAGAACAAAATTGTCTCCATTCCACAGCCTTGCACTTCAGTTCCTCTCCTCTTCATGCTTTAAGAAAACTTTGCTGTTCCTCATGCTGCAAATACATGACTCACAGGAAAAAAAAGCAACAAACAAATAGAAACCAAATCAAAACAATATTTTTTCATAAATGAAACAAGGCTGTGTGGAAGCTTGGCATCACCATTGATATTGCAAACAAATCATGTTTAAAATAATCAAATAAGCTGTTGTTGTTTCTGTGCCAATAAGGGAGGACAGGGCACAGCAAGCACCACCTGTGTCTGCTCCTACTTGAGTTGGGCTGTTTTGGAGTCTAAATCAGTCTCTTGCACACTGCAGCTGGAACTCTGCATTTCATTCCTCGAAGTGTTTAATACAAAAGTGTCCTGTGGGTGTCTTCATACTGTGGAGATCTGGATAGGGTTTGGAGAGCAGTTGTTGCTATCAGGTTCATACACTATATATTTCAGGGTTACTGTCCTCCTTCCATGGAGGGATTCAAGCCAACACTACTGAGGAAGGACTGGACAAGGGTGAGAGCTCATTCCTCTCTTGCTGCAACTCTGTATGGGAGAAAATTGTGATGGCCCAACTTCTGCCTGCCAAGTTTGTCTTTCTGTCTGAGTTATGCTCTGGGCTGGTGACGCTGAAACACTGAAGCACAAAACAGGTCCCATATGTGCAAATTTTGCCCAGAGAAGTTGTGGATGCCTCATCCCTGGAAGTATCCAAGACCAGGTTGAATAGGGCTTTGAGCAGCCTCATCCAATAGAAAGTGTCTTAGCCCATGGCAAAGGGTTGGAACTAGATGATCTTTAAGGTCCCTCCATGATTCCATGTACTGATTTACTGCTCTGTGGCACAAGAATGAAAAGCAAACTCTGCTGAATCTTTCTTTGCTCCAGCCTTTTGGTTTATGTACAATATGCAGCCATTTTTCTTCCCAGAAAAGGTGTGGGATGAGGAAGGTGGGAACCAAGGCAAATATTTTTGCTTCCCTCATTGTCTTATTCCCAAAGAAAAACTCCAGGAACTATATAGAAATATACGGTTACACACTGTCTCCCTGTACACATTGCTGTCCAGAGATCTTTCATTTGATACCTACTATCATTTTAGAAAAGATGAGAAATAAATGGTCACTGGTTGGCACAGAGAAAGTAGACCTGAAATTTCTGTAGATCCAGTAGAAATTTTCTTTCTCCTTCTACATTTCTCTCTTCCAGACTTAAGTCACCTGGTCTGTTTAATCATTCAGTCCTCTGACTACTCTTGTCATCCTTCCGTAGATTTAGTCTCATCCTAGGCTTTTTTTAGACAGAATGATCACAGAACCATTAAGGTTGGAAAAGACCTCTAAGGTCATCAAGTCCAACCAGCACTGCCAAGCCCAGCACTAAACCATGTCTCTAAGCACCACATCTATATTGTTCTTTAATAATTCCAGGGATGGTGATTTCACCATTTCCTTGAGAAGGCTGTTTCAATGCCTGAGAACCCTTTCAGTAAAGACTCCTTTTTTTTTCTGATATCCAGTCTAAACCTACCCTGGTGCAACTTGAGGCCATTTCCTCTCATCTTGTCACTTGTGATTTAGGAGAAGAGACCAACTCCCACGTGGCTACAACTTCCTTTCAGGTAGATGTAGAGAACTATAAGGTGTCCTCTGAGCCTCCTTTCCTCCAGTGTAAACATTCCTAGTTCCCTCAGCCACTCCTCATAAGACCTGTGCCCCACAGATCCTAATCAATGTTGTGGCTTTTTGTGCAGGTTGTGGATGGGATTTGGATGGTTATAAATGGAAGCCCAGGAACTCTGAACTGGTTTCATGAGTGCTCCCACCACAATGCTCACTTGGCTGAACAAACCTGAAATCCCTTGAGATCATGCCCTCCCTTAGGGTCCTCATGGTCTGTAGGCACTAGTGCTCCTCACTGCCCCTGAGTTTTGGGCTGTCTAGTGCCAGATGCATTACAAAGGTCAGGTGACCAATGTAGTTGCTAATATTTTATAAGTCAGTGAATACCAAGACAGACAAAATGCTTAGTGGGACCTCCATATTAGTCCCTGAAAAATTAATGGTTTGTCATGTAAAAGAGCGTGTATGTCAAGGCCTGGCATGGGAGTTGCCCTTTCCTAATTAGAGCCAAGGGAGAAGAAACCATTGCATCAAAAGCTTAAGTCCAAGTCTTTATGCCTTTATTTACTATTGTTTCACTGGCTGTTAAACTATTTGCTAGTACTCATCCCAAATTCATGAAGTCCTATAAATACTCACAGAGAAAACTTCATTATTTTTTCATAAAGGACAAGAAATGCAGTTGGGAAGTTCAGTTCAGTAGCCATGCTTCTAAACAACTGAAGGCTTGCTGGGTTCCCATTAAAAGCTTATCAGATGGTGCCTATGCTCTGAGCCTTGGGTGGCCTATTCCAACTGTAAGATGGAGAAGTTAAATGTTTCTCATTAGACATATTCCCATGTGTGACAGAGACAACCACCCTCTGACAGTGTACTTCATGAATTCTCTAAAGACAGTGGGAAATGCTCTCTACCTATTGCTACCTGCCAAGCTGCATATTTGATTTTTGACCTCAGATCCTCTTTTAGGTCCCTTCATGTTGTCAAATGAAATGGTTTTGGCATGAGTAGGAACAGAATTCTGCCCACTTGTTAATCATAAGAAAGGGCTGAACAAAGTCCTTATCTCTCAAGATTAACAAAGAGCTGTCTAGGGCACCTTTCTCCCCAAAGACCCCCATCAATTCTGCTTTTGTCATTCCTGGCATATCAAGTTATAGAATCAGGGAATGGTTTGGATTGGAAGGGACATTAAATGTCATCTAGTTCCAATGCCCCTGCTGTGGGCAGGGACACTTTTCACTAGACCAGGTTGTTCAGATCTCCATCTGACCTAACCTGAAACACTCCCAGGGATGGAGCATCCACAGCTTCTCTGGGCAACCTGTACCAGTGCCTCACCACCCTTGCAGTAAAGAATTTCTTCCTATTATCTAATCTAACCCTGCCCTCTTTCAGTTTGAAGCCATTCCTCCTTCTCCTGTCACTGCATGCCCTTGTAGTAAGTCCCTCTCTGTCTTTCTTGTAGGCTCCCTTCAGATACTGGAAGACCTCAATTAGGTTACCCTGAAGTCTTCTCTTTTCAAGTGTCAAGCATATGACACCATGCATAAACTCCTTCTTCCTCCCCATCCATCCCCATTTCTTTCTTCTTCAGCTGCTTGGCTGAGTGTTAGAGACATTAAACCTGTCACAGCCTTTATTTTCCTCTGCTATGATTTATATTTACTACTCCTTGCAATCCCCATACTGGATGTGAACAACAGTTTATTTCTGATGTCATTTTAGATGCTTTTATGTATATGAATATGACTATGTCCTCTTAAGTTTCTCTTTTCTTGCTTAAACTTTCTCTGTACTTCTTCAGAGGTCATATTTTCTACCTGTCTGTGTCTTGTGGTCTCTCCCAGCCAAATTTCTTTTACAGTTGGAAGTGATGTGTTCTAGGCTAAGAAATCAGTTTTATTGACTCAGGTTCTCAAACTTAGTGCTTATGTGTCCTAAAATGTTTTCATTTTTGAAATCTCCTATTCAGATCATAGCAACCTTGGGCTAGTGGAAAATAGGTGCTTTTGTTTCTTGCTTGTGATGACTCTGTACAAAGCCTGTTGTGGTGATGGGGGACACTGCTGCTTAGTAGATTTTACCTCAGACATAATCTGACTCAATTTTTCTTGAACAGCCTTTTTATTATTATTATTACTGTATTCATTATACCCCCTTAAGTGATATTTTAAACTTTGCTCTGAATCATCAAGTAGGTTTTCTCCCATCCCACTCATTTGTAATATTTTCTAGATATTCACTCAGGTTAATGCTCATTAATTTAGGTTCCAAAATTAATAATCCCCTGATAAAATACCCTAGTTTAAATAACTCCTGAGGCTTAAGGCAGATGTCATGTGTGAGTCATAATGTATTCCCACCACTTTGAGGGGAATATTGTTCACAGTGTCACATCCAGAAACATCAAATTATCTGCTGAATATTTAGACATGGGTATATATTTGGTAACTAGAAAGAACAGATATAAATGAATGTTCCAAAATGCTATTATTGTAGTGATATTTAGTAAGTGTTTTTATTTGTTGGCTGCAATATAGTAATTTAAAAGTAAGTGACTTATTTTTAAAAGTCAAATGGATAAGACACTCTTAAAGGAATGCTTGGAAGCATCCAAATGCATCAGTGTACAAGCTGCTAGGAAGAAAATTCACTCTATCCCAGCCAAAAGCAGGACACACTTGGTTTTAGTGGTTGGTGTTGTGAAGCAACAGGCTGGAATGAGTCTGGAGACTAGGAGTTAATCTTGGTACTGCTTGTCTATGGCACCAGTAAATGTATGTCAATAAACACCTCTGCGCTCTTAGATTTCCTCCAAAAAGCCTGCTACATTTCCTCTCTTGGAGAAGAGGGACCAAAGGATTGCTGGGGTGTGCCCAAACCCTCAAAGAATGTGACTTTAGCTGCCTGTTCTCTTAGCCTGCATCCCACTGCGAGCGAGAGACACTGCTGCTGGACCATGGCCAGCAGATCCCACCGTCAAACTTCTCACATGTCAGCTTCTGCTTGTGGAAAACTCCATCTGCAGGTTTACAGGCTGTGATGTCTAAAGACAGATTGGCACAGAAAGCCAAGCAGTGCCCCTGCCAAAGTGCTGACAGTTGGAGAGTGTTAGCAGCATCCCCCATGTGTGCCAACGTTTTGAAATTAAACCCACTTTTACCTAAAGCACCAATCCAGAGTCTGAAACGCTCACGTCTCCTTCCCTTGGGATGTCATCTATCTGAGTTGGCACATGGACTGAAGGGGTCGTGTAACTTTGCTTATCACTGTCTTAATTAACTTGCAAAGGAGTCACAGCAATGCTAGAGGTGCCTGGGTGTGAGGCATTAAACAACACAATGGATCTGTCAGGACAAACAAGGTGTATTGATGTGGAGGGAAAGACAGGCATCAAAAACATGGTGCTGATGTTCTGTGGGGTACATCAGCAAAGCAGACTCCAAGGTAAAGTCTCAAATCAGGACCATTCAAGGACAGAAAAGCAGGTAGGAAGCCCTGCAAACCCAGGGGGGCACCACAAATCAAGAGGGATGTGATCAGTGAGACATGGTCTAGGTGGGAAGTGTGGTGCTGATGATGGATGTAGGAAGTGACCTTTTTGTATGGGAAGATGGAAAGAATGGGGTCTCTTGAAAACAGAGAAAACTGAGGGAGAAGGAAAACAATCCTCAATTGTGTTAAGTGTTTAAGTGGCTTCAAAGAGCGGGGGAATAATCTGTGCAAGTACAGGGTGGGTAGAATCAGTAATAATGAATTTAAATTAAAACAAGGGAGGTTTAAATTAGCATGAGAATTTTGGTTCTAAGTATAGCAAAAAAAAACCCCTGGAATAGGAGGTGGGGCCTCTGTTATTCAACCTGTCTTTAAATTCTTCAAACAAAATCAGGAAAGGATGGCTCAGATAGAGTTAGATTGTTAATTTTTTTTTCTTGGCCTTATTTTTTGCTGGGGACTGGTAGGGAAGCAACAAGGTATTTATATCTGTTTTCCTTTTCCTCTTTAAGAGTGAGATTCAGCTTTGCTACCTTGTTCTTCTTCAAATCATCTCTATTTAGGTGGAGTGGTGCTCTGAAATGACAGCCTTCAACTGAGCAAAGGATTTATTTATTTAGGATGGAACTGTAAATTTGGGTGTTTTCCTTTGATTTTGTCAACCAGTGCCTACATCTGCCCTTAGAAGAAGTGGAAAAAACGTTACCAGTCAATACTGGAAACTTGAATCTTCTTGATTCTGTTGCAGTCATCCTGTGTTACCTTGGGCAACTCTCTAATACACCTTAGTACTTCCAGGTGAGGACTGTAATATTTGCCCTTCAGCGAAAAGTGCAGATTGGACTTTTAGTGGCAAGTACTAGTTCTTCTCTGTAATATGTGGAGACATAGTCACACCTGAAACCTTCCTGTGACAGCAATAGGCAGCAACCTTCCCTTGTCAAAATCTGAGATCACCAATCTCACACAAATACAAAAAGCACCAATAGTTCCTAGATGAAACCCTGTAATAATGTGTTTGAAGAGTTCAGAAAAAAAAGAGGAGAGAGCTCACTCTGGAACTAACACAGATGGATGCACCTCCGTGAGCCCAAGGCTTTGTGTCCCCAAGGCAGGAGTGTGCTGGTGAGACCCTGTCAGGCATTTTGGTACCACTCTGTGCAGCCTGCTGGTCTTGCAGTGCAGAAGTTTGCAGTCATTAGCAGATGTTTGGCTTCGTTTTGCCCTGAATGGGACATGACACCACTGCAGGAAGTTATGTGCTGCAGCAATCTGCACTTCTGCTGAAGAGGGACTTTGTAAGGCTTGGGGTTGTTGCAGCGGGGAAAGTAGTTCTTCAGGTTTGGAAAATGAGCCAATCTCTCTCTTCATTGCTGTCTTAAAATTTATTACTTCCCTTGAGAAATTGTTTCAATCTACCTGGTTGCTCTAGACCCTCCTGACTCATGTTTCCTCATCAGCACTGCTCTTCAGCACACCAGAAATGTCACTGGGCATGTCTGTGCTGTGAAACAGCACTGTTTACTCTGCAGGCAGCGCATTCATGGTGTGCTAGGGAGATGTGCAGGACCCTGAAGAGTCTCTGCTGACCAGGCAGTCTGGCAGTCAGGTGGAAATGTACTGCTTTTTGGAATGGCAGGTCCCTGATCTTGCTCAATTTCTATCTCCTGGTGTGGTCCTTAGGGTTTTATACCTTCTCATATCAGTATTTTTGTTATTTTGCTTGAGTTACTGTTATCATCAGAGCAACTTGATTTCTGTGTCCCTCGCCTGTCCTTTCCCTGCACACTATTAGCATACAGACTATTGAAGCTTACCAGTGGTTTCCCAGGAAAGAAGAACCAGTTTTGCACAGCTGTAAACAAGCATAGGTAGACAGCTGAACCCTGGGCTGGAGCTACAGAGCTGCTACCTGATGTTATCTGAACATCGGCAAAAAGGGTCAAGTCTTGCTAATCTGTGTTGAAGATATTCATGGTAATTTTTACCAGTGAAGTGCAGGATTGCACTTGAATTTCTGGTGTTCAATTCCTTTCCATATAATCATTAAATCTGGAAAAGACCTCTAAGATTATCACGTCCAACCTTCAACCTAACACTGCCACATCCACCACTAAACCATGTTTCTAAACACATCTACATGTTTTTTGAATGCTGCCTGGAAAAATGATTCCACCACTTCCCTGTTTCAAGTACTTGACCACTGTTTTGATGAAGGAATCTTTTCCTAATATCCAATCTAATCTAATCCTCTCCTTGTGAGAAGAGACACCCCCATCTCGCTGCATCAGATAGTTGTAGAGAGGACTAAGTCTCCTTTTCTCCAGGCTAAACACACCCACCTCCCTCAGCTGCTTCTCATAAGATTTGTGCTCCAGACCCTTCCCCAGCTCCATTGCCCTTCTTTGGAAATGCTCCAACATGTCTCTGCCTGAGAGTCAGTAGATTCCTTTGTTAGGGACTGGAAGCTCTACAGGATGATAATTATTTTTTGGACAAAGTGCCAAAAATAGTCCCAGGGACACACCATGCCAGAGGCTTTCTGATACTGAAGTAGAAGGTACCTTTTAAAACACACACTCATTAGGCTTGATTCAAAATTCTCCATGTCTTGGAAAGTGGCAGTGGGAACAGCTTTTTAGCCTGGAGAAGTGTTGGTCCGATCCTGACTTTGTAGTGTCAGTCTGTGCGTGGTGTTAGCATCTGTTTTCCCTGGCACTGAAGCTTGAGCAGTGAGGAAGCTGAGATGGGGAGAATGCAAAAAGTGGGATGGGCTGAGCCCCTACAGACAAGCTCTGAAGTGTTTCTATTCTTAGTTGGTCTGTCATTGTGCAAATCCATTAAATCCCGTGGCATTTCTATAAGCTTATGAAAAATTTTTTCCTTTCAGAATTCAAAACCCTGTGACTCTTTTGTTCCAATCTCTTCCCCATCACCAAGCAAACCCCAGGACTTTTCTCTGGGCACATTAGAAGGTCACTCTACTGTCTTCACCTGTTTAAAGCAGGAAGCTAAAAAGAACACTCTCCTGCTACAGGGGAAAGAACCCAAACCCTGGCAGTGACAACGATAGACAAGTGAGATTTTGCATGGAGGGCAGCACATTCAAGGTGAGACCTCTTTGGGGAATGATCCTATTTCAGTGGGACTGTGCAGAGACAATGATGCTTTCTGAGACAGGGTTCAAAGAGGAGCAGAAGAGTGACTGAAGCATTCCTGGATTTGCCTGTGGAACCAGGTTCAAGAAGAGAGCAGCAGAGACAGTGATATAATAACCACGAGAGAAACTGCAAAACCTTTGATTTAAAGCCGTTCTGCTTGAATGCTGTTGCTATCAGGCACCCTTTTCAGGCACTGAAAGCTTTGCCAGGGATAAAGAAAAAAGAGGCAAGGGACCAATATAAATAGTATTGCAGTTTGACTGTCTAGTTCTTAGTACATAGAAAACTTTTCAATGCCATGGCAGTGGCAGCAGCAGGAAGCATGAAGTTTGATACTCGGGTCTTCTCCCCGTGATCCTTGTTTTTTGTGTGCTGAACAAGGGGCAAAGAGCACTTGTGGTTTCTCTCCCAGTTTTCACTCAACATCTGCTTTTGGTCTGGCAGTCGCCTCTGTGGACAGTTCTCCATTTCACATACTGCTCTGCACGTGAAAGAGGTGTCTGTCTATCTGAAGGGATTAGATCCCATCTTGTAACACTTGCAAAAATGCTTATCAAGCTGTGGGACAAAGCACAAGGAACTGAAGTGAGAAGCGACAATCTGCTCTGTACAGCAGGGAAGCACTTGGCAAAGATGCAATTTATAACTGAAAGAGTTGCCAAGTTTTTTGTTATAACTTGTTCTGCTGACTTTTGCAGAAATGTAACCTGGGAGATTGTAGGACAGCTCCTCTCTCAGATTTCTGTAGAAAGTGTGGTGTAGAACAAGATATGGTGGGGCAAATTCCCAGCTTCTCAAAGGTTATTTTGCATTTGTTGTCTAAGTAAAATGGGTCTGAACTGACCATAATTGCAAATGATAAGGCTTCAGTAATTAATGAATCATTCTAAATTCTTGATGGGGAAGAGGGAGTTTTGGGCAGATCTGTATAGTTACTTCGGTAAACAGAGACTTAAAAACCCACCAGACTGGTGTAAATCCAAAAACATAACCCAAATATAAAATCTATATATACACACACATATACAAAGCCATGTGTGTAACACAAACCATCTGCCCCATCCCTGGAAGGGTTCAAGACTAGGGTGGATGCAGTTCTGAGCAACCTGATCTAGTGGGAGGTTCCTTGCCCATGGTAGGGAGGTTTGAACAAGATGATCTCAATGGTCCCCAAAGCATTTTAAGAGTTTGTGATTGGAAACACAAAAAAAAAGTGGAAATTTCCAAGTTAGCCCTCATTTATGTGAACTCAGCTGCATTATGAGAAATCTGGTCAGAAGCTTTTCTTTCAGCTTTTTTGCTACAAAGAAAAAGAAAGCTGCCATCAAAGATAAGAACAGTGCCCAGAAGGCTACAGGTTTGTTTCTGTTTCTATTGGTGGGGATGCTTAGCTTCAGTTTGGATTTGACCTTGACCAAAACAGTCAAGTTGTTTAAGCTGACTTGCAGGTGAATGTTGCAGATGTCAGGGATGGCTGGGGACTCCCCAGGATGGCAGGACAAGGCATCACAGATAGGACCTGTCCCACCACTCCAGCAGGGAGTGGAGCATTGGGTGTTGGGCATCCAGTGGTGGGGATGGGAATGATGGGCCAAGACCAGGTCATCAGCCCTCAAGGGAGATGTAGGATCAGAAGGGCCATGGGCAGGCACAGACATGGCATGACTGTGCAGACACTGGAGCTTTGCTTTTCTCATGAATTAAGATCTGTTTGTATCATCCATATTCACTTTAATACCAGAATAATTGTCTTGTAGAGCACTGTGTGCATTTCTATGACTATGGGAGGGGTAATTCCACAGCAGGGGAAGTGTCACACACTGAAGGTGTTGTAGGCAGACTCAGCCATGAGAAGTTCTCACTACATCCCACAGTTTGGATACCATGAGAAAGCTTTTTCTCTGATAGAGACATAAAGAAGAATGTTCCTTGTTTTGTACAGGGAACAAGACTCAAATATAGTTTTTATCTTAAATGTATATTTCAAGTCACTACAGAGCCTCTCTCTCCAGTTAGTCTTTCTCTCCATGCTCATCTTCCAGATTATGGAATATTTGGGGTTCCAGTCTTGCTCAAAAAGGTTTTTTAATTGCTCCTGGATAGGCAGTTGCCTTTTTTTTTGCATGTCGGTTGAATTCTGTTTGGTAACTAGTCCCGCACTAGTTATATAAATGAAATAATCATCTGACCAACTGAAGTCCCTTACAACAGCAAAGTAGCTAATTAGAAAACATTCATTTTCCAGTGCTCTGCTTGATCTGCCTCCTTGCTTAGTGCACACTGCTGTGTGTACATTGCTGGGCATTGCTGATCTGCTCTCCAGCTGCAAATCTCATTAAGGCTGTTGGAGCAGCAAAAGTCAGGTCACTTCTTTCTTAATTTCAGGCTTCAAGTTTAGACAAGTTACTATTAGCTGCAGCCCTGAACTTTCATAAAAGTGAATCCTTAGTCTGTGGTAGAGATGTGTGAATCTGGTCATTGTAAATAAGGGAATAGATTTGGATACTAAGAAGGATAAAAAGCAGCAATTGGTAAGAGTTTCTGCATTTAGAAAAAGAAAGAAAAATCACTAATGTATTTAATTCTTTACAGCACAGCATGCTACCAGTTACAAAAGTCTCAAGCAGATTGTATACCATCAAAAGCAAAGAAATAACAGCAAATGAGTTTTGGAGCAGAACTTGATAAAGGAAAATAAGAGGAGGAACCAGATCCTTATTGAGCAAATCCTGGGGAGTTTTTCTATGTCAAGCATGCAGTACTTGCTTTTAACCAGCTTTCCTAGTTCAGATCATCACACCCTGTGGATAAAACCCCCATATTTTAGCATTTAGCATGTCTCCTGCTGCTTGCATTAGCCAGAAAAATGGGCTGTGCCTAAGAAGGTGCTTAAGCATGAATACAAGTTATCTGCATATCTGTCTTCAAAAGGCAATTCAGTGAGAAACAAATTCTATTCAAGTCCTCTGAAACTGCAAGTTCTGAGCTGGCTGGAACTTGGGGTTATTTGCTGGTTTGCATTGCTTGGGCGAATGACTGAAATCGGAGATCCCTCTTACTTTCCCTTTTCTGAGGGATCCTAATGTGAGAGTGAGAAATAAATGCCATGACTGTCAGGAACTAAGCAGTGTTTGATACTTTTGTTTTCTCATTTCCATTCCTAGAATTCTCTTCATCAAGCAGTGCATGGACTTAATTCCTCCCAGCAGTTTCTCTTTTTTTTAAATGAATGATAATTCTATATACGTGAGCATGATCTCTCAATGCATCATTCTGAGCACACAGTGTAAAATTCCTGTGGTCCTTGTCATGGGCTGTGCACTTGGACTTGTCATACTCTGATCTTAGTGGTTCACAATTGTATGAAATAATCTCTTACTAAGCCTGACCTACATTATTTCTCCCCTTCACACTTCTCCTTTACGCAGTGCAGACGATCTGATAAAGCTGTATACTTTGACATGTTTATCTACTTTACACGACAGATTTATCAAGTGTAGAAGTGTTAAAGGACTTATTTTTCAGTTAACAGCTCCTGAGGTAAGGCTCGCTCTGGGCTACAAGGGGGTTGAATTTCCCATTTATACCAGAGCTTCATTGAGTCAGGTGATGGCAGAAGTGCACATGCTTATCTAAGATAAGATATATACATAATACTAAGAATGTGAGAGAAGCCTATGAAAAATGCTGACCTGCATGTAGTACTTATTTGCCATGCCCAGCACAATGCCAGCAATGACAATGATGTCCCCATCCCTGGAAGTGTTCAAGACCAGGTTGGATGGGGCTTGGAGCAATCTGGGCTAGTGGAAGGTGTCCCTGCCCATGGCAGGGGGTTGGAACTAGATGATCTTTAAGGTTCCTTCCAAACCAAACCATTCTGTCACTCTATGATTCTATGATTAAAGTAGCTAAGAAAAGGTTAGCAGCAAACACCAAAAAGCTTAGTAAAGCAAAGGCAACATTTGTAGCCTTGATATTATTAGCAAACAATGATAAATCTGTGAGCAAAGCACACAGGTTTTCACATGGGTTTGTCACAGCTCAAATTTTTGTCTGTTAAGAGAAATCAGCTGCTGAAGTGAAGTTAGTTCATGCCAGGCAGTACATGGCAAGAGGATACCTCTTCTGGTGAGCTGACAGTCTCTCTGCCTGAGTGTCATCTGCATAACCTGCATCTTCATCACAAATGTGTGCACTGTAACCATTGCTTCTTTTGTCAATTTAAACTGGCATGCATCAAAATTATAGTGAAAACTAGACAAGAGCAGCATTTTAGTTCTCTCCTCGAAAATGAAAAATATAAAAAGAAGAGGAAAAAACAAGTAAAATAAAATGAAACAGAGCAACCTTTAGCAGGAAAGATAATGTCTAGTAATGGAACGAAACGTTGCATCCTTAAAAATAAGACAGACTACTTAAATTTCCTACCTTCATATGCATCTTCAGTATTGAATCCTAGAAGGGCAAAGGCCAAATGTAAGAAGTGCAGAGAGAAGGATATAATTTGTAAGCAAGGGAAACAGAACGATTAACAACAGAGGTTGTAGTTTCTTTTTTAAAAACAACTCCAGTTTCTGATCTATCCTTAATTTGATTTTGAAGCATATGGATTATGGTAATTTTGTATGCCAGTGCATATAACTATCCTTTGATTAAAGCATCTGGTTTATAAAGTTTTATCTCTCTTGCAATGTGTTCAATAGCTGCACTATTCTAAACTCAAAGGCTGTGCCACACTGGATGTTGAGATGAATCAACACACAAACCATACAGGACCATTCAAGTCCTGAGAATGGAGCACCTCATGTTTGCATTACCTCAGATCTAGACAACTATGCTGTCGCTGAAGTTACACCAGAATAAACCAAGAGAATCAGCAGTGAACCAACGTGAGAATTCTCCCAGATAACTCTTTCTTCGTTGTTTCCAGTTGCAGAATTAGTGCCAGCTACCAAGGATCTGTGCTGTAATTAGCCTTCAAGTACTGCACAAAAAGTAAACACTTCAGCAGTCCAAGCACTGTTCTGAAACTTTAACAAAAGACTTGAAAGAAATGAAAACAGCCTTTCCACCCATGCAAAAATACCACCCCAAAGTCGAAAAATAAGCATTAAAAAGCAAAGATGAGGAATAAACATCAAAGTTCACTGCACCAGAAGTGCCAGATGTAACAACACATGTATCAAAACTCAGTTTAGAAATACCTGATCTGAAAGAGAGCCCAGATAAACAAACACCACAGGCCTCATCTAAATCCCCCCAAAAGAAACAGAAATGAACAACAGATAAAAGAGAAGGAGAAGGAGGAATTCACATAGATGTAATGGATCACACAGCATGAGGACACATAACAGGTAGAAGGTCTGGAAATGGCTTTGATAAAACAGAATTGCACATGTCACCTGACACAATGGAAGCAAGAGAAAAACAAGAAGGAAAATAAATTTTGGAATAATTGGGGTAGGAATGGTGTCTATGGAACTATGAAAAATTAGGAATCCTTTGGGCAAGTTCCAGAAGACATGAAGCCTGCTTACACATCATGTAATGGTTCTGCTGAGAAGAATGAAAATACTGGAAATTTTAAAATACTCAAACACTGTTTTACATCTCCTTCCAGGATGGCTAAGAGTAAGTTGGGAATTGAAGTTTATCAATCAGAGGATCTTATGCAGAAACAGAGGAAGCTCCTGCTACTCTTTCAAGGAGTGTTGAATCTAAAATTCTTTCTACTAAAAGGCAGATAGAGCCTCTATAGACACTGTATATTGACTTTCTGGTTTGGGTTTGTCCATAGTTGATATTGGTTCTTCTAAAATTGAGCAACATTCTGCATTACTGAAGGGGGAATGCAACACTAAATATCAAATGAACGTTTCAGAATCTGTATCAAAAATGTCATCTCTTGCCAATATGAATCTTTTTGCAACAGATTTCAAAATTTTAAATGAAGATTGTTCTTTGGAGCAAAGAATTCTGAAGCCAGGAGGGAAAACACCAGCTCCCAAAATATCTGACACAGAATGTACAGTTAAAATACATTAAACTTGAAACTCAAAATGTAGAATTTCTTGCTGTAAAGGAAAACTGTCAGAAAGTGATGTTGGTTCTAAAATGGAATCTGAATCTTCCTAGAGAAAAAAAAACAAGTTCTGCTGATGAAGACGTCATTCAAAAACCGGAAGGAGAGGTTTCAGTTGGACTGAGAAACTCTGAAATAGGAATGACAGGATCATCTTTTGTGGCTGGAAGAAAGAAGAAATTGGAATATTTAAGTTCCAAAATTCCAGGAGCAGAAGTTTGGAATCTCCCTAAGAAAAGGAAAGAGCTAGAGCATGAGATCTGCTCTCGAAAACCAGAAGCAGAGCTAACCCAGCAAAAAAATGTCACTGGAATTTGCTGACATTTCTGTGCAAGTTCCAGCATCAGAACTTTAATTTGATATGTCAGATCCTGGAGGAGAAGGAGGTGTTGAGAACCCTGAGGAGAAGGGAATCAAATTAAAAAGAGAAGATGAGATAAAAACTGCAGAAGTTGAGACCAAGGCACACCAGAGATGTTTTTAAATGCCAGAATACAGAATAGCTGCATTAGGCTGAACATCCTTAAAGGAAGGTACGAAAAATAGGTGATGCTGATATTGAAAGAAGTCTGGAAAATGTATGCATTCTTTCTGCCAAAAATACAAATTGAAACAAATATTCCTTAAAATACCTTCCCTATGCAGCTACCAAAATTATGACTGGAAAAGGAGATATAGCAAAATAAGGAGATTGGATGGAGAGTTCTTGGTGTTAGCTTGTCAGACATGGAAGATATTTCACTACCTGCAAAAAGAACAGAGATTAGTGTGAATATTCCAAAACCAGATATAGTCATATATGCAGATATAGTTAAGCATGGTGATGAGGCACAAAATTGCATATCTCACAATTCACTGTGCCTTCCGCTGAGCTGTTGAAACCAGAAATAACTGAATAAAAAAAATGAGAAAAGAAAAAAGGAATTTACAAAAAAAGTTTCCTACATATTCTGTGACACTTCAAGAGCACCAAGTCAAACCACTGGCTGTAGAGATCCCCAAAGTAGAAAGCTGTACTGAGTTAGACAGTTCAGGAGTAGAATTTAAATGATTATTAGTTGAAATTAAAGGAGGTGGAAAACAAACTGTAGAGATGTTTGTCTTCCAAAGGTAGAGCTGGACATTTAAAATCAAGAGGAAGCAATTAAAACAGGAAAGTTTATGGGTGAGATGAAAATTTTAGAGGATAAGCAAGGAAGCTGATTTAAAAGGCCTAGGTGTGAATGGTCTACGAGAAAGGGATCAGACAATGCTGCTTGTATTGCAGTAAGCCTGGAAGATATAATGGTTGATGTTTCAGGAGTGCAAATGGATGTGAAAAGTGCTAGAGAAAATCCTGAAATAGAATTTCAAGGGGAAGGTGTTGAAAAGGCCATGTCTGCAGGAGTGGAAGAGTGTGTAGCAGACACAGCACAAGAAAGCTTATCACCTATGGAGACAACAACAGGCACTGAAAAATTTTAAGTGGAAGGAATCCCATCCAATGTTCCAGTTTCTCCAACTACCATTACATCTTCAGCAAGAACTGAAGTGACCTTGTTGGAGGAAGGAAAGCATAGTCATTTAAATATTCCTTGAGATACAACCAAGTGAGTATTGTCTTTTAGCAATATCCAATGAAAAAAAGTAATGTCTGGGTTCTTAATTTTCTATAAACAAAAAATGAAGCAAAACCTAAACATGACACTTACGAACACTTTGATGTTACAGCATTTACCACGTATCAATTCTCAAGTATAGAAATGTTCTATACTATGCACTAATAACTGTATTGGTTTGTTTACATCTGTCCAAAAGAAAACAAAACACCACTATTGTCTGCTGAATTGTCTACTTAATGACAGCACATCTAGATGTGATGGGAATGATTACTCACAGATCTGACATTTTCACCCATTATGATCCTGAGTTTTTGGATGTGCATTTGTAGAAATACCTTTTTGCATCCTGTATTGTCTTTCCCCATATTCTTCTACTTAATAGAGGGAAAACATACAGAGCAAAACACTTAGAATTGGCTTGTTAAGGCAATGTATTTGGTTGTCAGACCATCTCTAGCTCCATGCATTCCTCATTCTTACACCTTTGAAGTAGGACCAAATATTTCAAATAGAAAATGCCTCACTTGGGGTGAACTCTGAGTTAAAGTATACATTGAGATTCCTGAATGGAAGAAGTGGAAAAAATGGCTTTTGAGGTCAGTTTTGTATCTGAAGTGAGTCAGGTCTTCAACTGATATTAAGTGACAATCCCCAAGGAATTTAAGGAAAATTTGCTAACTTTGGGTTGATGTTACTGTGTCTTTAAATGCAGGGTTGCTTTTCTGTGTGGATGAATTTTACCTGGGAGGTGAAATTTTGTTTTGAAACCTTAGACTAGTGCAAGTTGGACCCATCATAGGTTTGTTGAAGTATACCTACAGAGTCCAAAAAATCTTACTGGGGATGACTGGCAATCTTGGAAAGAAAGAGAGGTAAGAATATAAGGGACTAAAAAAGCATTGCTGGAGTGGTCCCTTCACTTGTTTTTAAAACAGGAAGATGATCTGGTCAGGGAATGAAAAACATTCATCAGTTGAGGTGAAAATGTGTTGGTGGCATGACTGTGTTTTGATGCATCAGGGAAAACACATTAAATAAACTAAATATTCTGACCCTGAGCTGCTGAATGTTGTCAACTCACTTTGCTAAAGGCTGCTGAAAGCCACTTGAAATCAAGACGCAATGAGCTTGACAGGAGTCCTTTCTGGACAGGTTCTTACATTAGGCTACACCAGAACTGGTATCCCTACCATGAACACTGTGGTGGCATGTGTGAGGGGCTGGGTGGATGAGGGAGAAGCAGGTGTTGCCTTGGCTGGCAGATAGATATTGTGGGTTAAATGCCATGAGTGTGGACCTGTCTAGGTCTTGTTCTAGCTTTCACTCCCTATTGCTCACAGTAAAACTGATAAAAGTCT
>NW_008650241.1:18761-25365 GCF_000695815.1 Acanthisitta chloris
GGTCCTATCTCTGTCTGGGAAAGAAAAGCCCCAACATCCACTAACGCCACTGGAAATTATTAGAGGTCACAATACTCACTCTCACTGCATTAAATATGAGCATTGCTACTGCTCTTACAGCAATAAATATTAATATTTGTAATGCCACAGGTTGTGTGGTTTGTGAATTTTAATGTGCCCAGCAGAGCTCCCAAAAGGTGAATTACTCCACAGAATCCATAACAATCTAAAGCCTTTTCTTTCTGGTAATTTAGAAACCCAATCTTGCTCTGCTGCTGTAGCTGTTGGTTTTCAAGACTTTCATTACCTACAGAGAAATCGTGTTTGACACAATGCTGTAGTTATTGAGGACAGTATCTATTTTACGCAGTGCACCTAATATATCAAACTCCACATATCCCTGGATACAGACAAGATAATTTTTTAATCTTTTTTTGAGTCATGCGGGACAGCTACATCATTGGTAGAGACCACCTGGAGTACATTGGACAGGGCAAAAAAAATAGAATAGAACTTTTTTATATATCAAACAGTAAATTTTTTTTGCTGTCGGTAGGTTATTCTATGACTTTAGTACTGTTGTATCATCTGTTGAATCAGCTGGTACCTGCTATTGGTAGCAACAGGATGCTGGAAAAAAATAATCTTCTAGTTTTGATCCAATTTTCTCTCATTACTAAAAGCATGCTCTACTCCAAAATAAATGTGCTCCATTTTGACCATTAGTCTTGTATGTGAACCTTCTGTGGCAGTAGCTTTGTTGTTTGGGGGAAAAACCCATTTCTAGTTCGATGAAAATGTATAAGAAGACAAACACGACAAGTGTTGTTGATGGCGATTTAATTCATGCTGACACCTCTATACTTCTAATTGCTATGACTCTCCTTCTCTACCTCTTAGAAGATGGGGGAAGACTATGTAACACAGCAAAGTACTCTCATCCACAAGGAAATTGCTTTTATCAAAGTGGTAAATTTTATCAAGCAAGTCTGCTGCTGGAATGAAAGGAACTCTGTTACCTGTGCCCCAGACTAATTCACAAGTAAATTAGTTGGGATGAGGGTGGGCATTGGTGGGGATGGTTCCCGATCCAAATCAGGCTTAAGGGAGAGTATAACCATCATTTTTGCCTTGAGAGACTGAGTTTCTCATCAAGAAATGCAGTGTGTGTCTAATAAATTACAGATTTATTAAGAATTCCCCTGAGAATACTCAGAATGAGATGAAAATGAATTCATTATTCATTAGTAAAATTGCTTAGATTCAGAAAGTGTTTGTGGTTGGGATTAATGTGCAAAGTTATCGAAATAGCACTCTCAGTTAAGCAAGCTGCCAAATTGCTGCTGTAAGGAGATCCTCACCTGTCTGCGTGCAGTTTTCTGCAGTTATCTGGAGGTAATTGCATCCCAGCTGCTTGGAGTTCTTTGCTGATATCTTACATTTTAAATGGCCTGTAAGGTAGTTTTCTGCAGAGAACAAAGTCTCCTTTATGCTTTAGTGGTCATGTGCTCACACAAAGCAAAGGCATCTGATACTGGTTAAGAGTTGAGAGCTCAGGGCTTTGTTTTGTGCCGTGGTCATAAGTGAACGAGACAACTCCTCCTTGATGAGACTTTTATGCTGCATAAGGCACCTCCCATGGTGCTGGAAGCATCTGTTGTCTGGTTTTAATGATGTTCTTCATAACACCCCTGTATGCAGCCTTATGTCTGGGGCCCTTCATTCTGGCCCCTATATTCACTATGGCCTATCTTGCTAAAGTAGAATTATCAGTTTGTTAAAACCACACTGGCCTGAATGTGTTGAGGCAGTCTCTGTGGGTTTGCACTCCCCTTGCAGGAGCCTAGATTGTTGCCACTTGGTGACTATATATATATATATATGTATATTGCCCACTATAGGTTCAAGGTCTTCTCTCTTTCCTTTCCTCTTCCAAGTGAAAAGTTTCTGATGTTTCACCATCTGTGATAGTTTTCTTAGTTTGCCACTTCTGGAAGTTTGCCATTTTTATAGCAAAGTCCCATTTTCCCCACCTAGTAAAAAGTTTATCTTTTTTTTCCCCAAAAAATAAGAGAAGAAAAAGGTTTTCAGGAAACCTTGAAAATATTCTTCCTGCCCCTTTTTATTTGCCAGTGGAGAGAGATTATTAGATTTTAGCCTAACACTTGCTTATTTGGATTTCCAGCCCCTGTGTTTCTAGGAATTTCTTGTTGCTTTTGCACAGTTGCTCTGGTCTTTTCTGGTCTCCTGACTCCCTCGGGGTTTAATAAAACTTAATATTTTCTCAACTTCTTGGATGCCCCTAACAATCACTTTTACAGCATAGGGATATAATAATCATTTTCAATTCTATTTCGATCCTTTTATATCCTTCCAGCAGTAAATGAATACAGGGTTGTAAGAATGTTTATATGGAGTTGTTAAGTTTATTGAAACCTATTTTGATTCAAAAGTAGGATATCCTTTGCTGGATATGTTTCTCCCAGGCTATGTGAGCTCCTGCTGTCTCTCAGGCCTAAACTGTGTGAGCATTTATGCATGTGTTTAATTTTACAAATTAATTTCACTGGGACCATCCCTGCGTAAGCTTTTGAGGAATCAAAGCCTTAGCCAGCTTTCTGATGCTGTGTCCTTCCTTTCATGCAAATCCTCTCTACTACGAGGTCATCTAGTAAAGTCTTTAAGGAAAGACTGTTTAAAGTGTGCCACAGGACAGACATCTGAAGAGACTGTCTTGTGTTCCCTGAGGAGCAGGGATGGGCCTTTTGGCTCCCTAGGTGATCACCATCATGTTGTGCTCCTGAGGTACAGAGTTACTAGTCAATAAATCACAAGACTGGGAAGAATGTGTGAGGAATCTGCTGCAGGAAACTCCTGCTTAGTGAATGATACTTGAGAGATCATAGAAATATTTCTGTTCCTATGATAGAATGGTTTGGGTTGGAAAGGATGTTAAAGATCATCTAGTTCCAAGCCCCTCCACAGGCAGGGACACCTTCCACTAGATCAGGTGGCTCAAAGCCCCATCTAACCTAGGCTTGGACACTTCCAGGGATTGAGCATCCACAGCTTCTCTGGGCAACCTGTATGGTGTGCACAGAGATGTTTCCATTCCCTGAGGGAGTGTAAATTTGAACCTTGGCATGAAAATAGGAAATTGGACCTAGAGGTGGTAAAATTTTCCTGAGCAGAAGAAACCATGTGGAAGTGAAATTAGGGCTGTCTGTAAGGATCATGGGGAACCTGGTTGCTCTCTACAACTACCTGAAATGGGCTTGTGGTGAGATGGGGTTCGGCTTCTTCGCCCGAGCAACTAGCATTAGAACAAGGGGAAATTGCCTCAAGTTGCACCAGGGGTGGTTCAACTGGATATTAGGAATTTTGTCAATGAAAAAGTGGTTAAGCATTGAAACTGGTTCCCTAGGGAAGTAATGGAGTCACTATCCCTGAAAGTGTTCAAAAAATGACTACTCATGGCACATAGTTTAGTGGTCATGGTGGTATTCATTAGAAGGTTAGACTTGATATCCTTGGAGGTCTTTTCCAACCTTAATGAGTCTGTGATCTTGCAGCAAGGAGGATTCCCTTGCCTTAGAGTTATCACTTGCAAAGTGTAAATCAGGAGAACTGAAGGGGTTGTGATGAGGTACAGCTAGCAAGACCTGAACTTGAATGCTGGCATATGATGACCCATGGAGCATGTGCAAGGGTTCATCTCTCTTCACTGAAACCCTGAATTGAAGACAACAGAGACCAGAGAATGCTCTGGGTAGATGCCTTCCATTTTTTTTTGCCCAAAGACAAACTGTGATTCAATGTTCTTGCCTGAGAGATCTGAAAGGTAATTATTTCTCTATTTGAAACACAGAAGGAGATCCCACTCATCTTTGTGATTTACTATAGGAGTGACAACCAACCCTTGATCACTTGGAGGAAGTTAATTAAACCCTCCATCCTTGTGAGACAGGACTATCTTGGTCATCTTCTGGCCATGGGATACCTTTATGTAGGTCTGCTTTTTTTCCCCTTTTTTTTATAGGAGAGGAGTACATGATAAGGCAGAGGAGATAGAAAATGTTAATGTTTTTCAAACACAGACCTCCAAATGTGGGTTTGGAACAAGTTAAGTGCTGTCTATACTGTACAAATAGTGTTTAGATTTCTCCTTCTCATTCCTTTCCAAGCTGTGGCTGTGTACAAATGCACAGCTATTGCAGCCTCAGTATCATAGTGGATCACTTTAAAGATTAAAATATTTTTTCTGAATTAAATCCCTCATGAAAATATGATGTCTTCTGGGCCTGCTTTCAGCCATCCCTCAGCATTAAAACCTTGAATTTAGCAAGATTTTTCAAGTGTGCAAGTAATTCTCTTTCTTCTTTGGATGCTGTTTAAAGTGGGTGCTTAACTTCTGCAGCATGGGAGTAGTCTTGTCTCATTAATTTTTAGCCCACTTCTGCATCACACACAGAGTAAAAAAAAGGACCATAGAAAAGTGACAAATAACTTACTTTCTCCAAACCCATCAAGTTTCTGGAGCTGTTAATTTCTGTACCAGTGAGAGATCTTGAGGCTTTGCTTTCTACATGAGAAGCAGGATTCTTATTATGGGGAAATGACAGTTAGCTGATGAATAGGTAACTTTATCAAGATTGTTTTCATCATGCTGCTACGATGAAGAATAATCTGTAATTAGAAAGCTATGTTGAAGTCTTTAGTCTGGAATCATGCCACATCTTCTCTGACAGGCAAGCTTATTAATGTCTTAATTTCAGTTTTGCATTTGCCCCTTACTAAATCCATGCCTTGCTGTGCAGTTCTCAGTTTGATCATTTATTCTGTTCTCCCTGTCATTCAGGAGATGACCAAGGAGAGGAGTATGAATTCAGTAAACTTCAGAACCCAGAAAAGGTTAAAGTCCTTTATCTCCATTTAGATACGTTTTGGAATTCCTTTGGAAGTTAAGTAATGAGAGCTTAAAATTTTGTTACATTTTATTTTATAAATGTCTGAAACTTGATAGATATTGTAAAAATTGGTTAAAATTTATTGGCTCTTGTATGTTTCAACACCAGCAGTGAAAGATTTCAATGCATTTTAGTGTCTTAACTGTCACCATCAGCTATCCCCCCCTGGGATTTGAAATTTCCTTAGGTAATTATTTAAGGCTGTTTGCAAGATTAGGAAAGCAATGCTTCTTCTTGGCTCACTTGCAAATTTGTTCCTAAATTTTGCTCTTTTACATGACAGCATCTAGAAATTTCTGTTCATAATAGATACTGGAGCAGAGCTCTGGTGAAGGACACAGCAGAGTGGGAAGCAAAGTTTCTCTGTAAGACCCAATTGCTCCCTCAACCTTTTGACAGGGGCTCGTGGCCATCCTGCTGGGTGGTAGATGCCTCTTCTGAAACTTGCTTCCCCGTGGGGGATGTGCTACTCCCTTTCCACTCTCCAACAGTAGATGGGGATGCTCCATTGACACAGCAGATCCTCTCTACTGTCTCAGAATGTGACAAAGAATTAATTGTACAGTGATTTAGACTTCAGAGAAAACATGAGCCCCCATCCCAAAGACTCAGATGCTTAGCAAGTATCATTCCAGCTTATCTGATCTCTGCTCTGTGTGTATTTTGAGGCAGAAACATGACAATTTAGAAATTCCAGGCTGAAAAAAAAAAACTTGCCTTGTTTGTTTGTTTGTTTGTTGACTCACATTATTCTGATTGAAGGAATTGTGTGGTGGATAGTGGCTGCTGCAGGAGTTGGGAAGCTGCTCTTCTGCCAGAGAGTGTCACCATACATTTTTCAATGCCACCCTTCTCATTTGTAGCAGTGGTTGCTGCCTTCTTGCTGGATATGCTGGAGGATGAAGTGACTGGCATCACAGAAGACGTCCTTTTTCCAAACTAGACATAATGAACTCATACTGAGGGTGACAGGCAAAGCTAGGATTGTGATTACAGGGAGGGGCTGAGTTGAAATTGTCAGAAGTGGTTGGGAATGAGGACATGCATGTGACCATGGAGGGTATTCACCTGTATAACTGATGTTTGCAGACTAAGCTAAGAGGTTTCTTAGGGATGTTTTTAGCCAGGTTGGTGCTGATGCTGACAGGTACATCTCTGCCTCTGAGACCATCTGTGGCTCTGAGGAACAGCTTAGGCTTGCAGTAGTCAATCTGTTCATCAAGGAGAACAGGGATTTGATAGACTAGGTATTGTCTTCTGTGCTGGGGTTTGCCCCAGCAGCCCAGCCTTTGTGTGGCTCACACTGAAGCCTGAGCCTCTGCACCAGAACAACAGTGTGCTTGGTCTTTTCTGATACAGAAAGTCATTTATCTTCCTGTGACTTGCTGTGCAGAGCAATTGCTTTTTCACATACACTGAAGCCTGAGCCTCTGCACCAGAACAACAGTGTGCTTGGTCTTTTCTGATACAGAAAGTCATTTATCTTCCTGTGACTTGCTGTGCAGAGCAATAAGGGTTTCAAGCAGACAGGGCTTCTAGTTTCTGGAAAATAAGCTAACAAACTCCTCTTTGCAAGATTACCATTTCCTCTTACTATTTTTGGAAGTGTTTATTTTAGAGCCCTGAAATTAATCTCA
>NW_008650241.1:25395-60825 GCF_000695815.1 Acanthisitta chloris
GATGGGGCCTCCAGAGGAGGGAACTAGAGGGGAGCTTATGTCATCGAGTTTCCTCCATGTAATTGAGTTTGTTCTTTAATCACAAAAAACAGTCATTTGGTTCTGAAATAACTGTCATTGCAGTACACCCTCCTCTCTTATAATTTCTGCCATTTTTTGGCAAATACTGCATACAGTACAGAGGGCCTTGCAGAGTTATTAATCATGTTTGGCAGCCAGGCTGCACTAATCTACTGTCTGGGAGCAGAGAAAGTACTAACTTGTGTGCTTTGAGATGTAGTGATTAAAGCTCTTGATACCTTTCTTGCTGCAATGAGAACTGCAGAAAAAAAAAAAGATGACCATAGAATAATCAGAACTCCTCAGCCCTTCCCTCTGTCCTCCAGCCCTGATCTGTGCTGTGCTGATCCAACTCCAGATCTCCCTGATCTGGAGTTGGATCAAAATTGACACTGTTTTGTGGGATACAGTTGGTAGCAAAGCACCAGGGAAGTGGTAGCTGTGATGGTGTAATGCAGCTTTCATAGCAGATGGATGGGAAGGGCAAGACTTTGTACACCTTGCCTAAGGGATCTGGTGGTTTAGGAATGGGGAGGGATTCAGAACTTTCCTTGCCTCATACCCATCAGGAATTGTGAAACAAAGTTCCAGTTGAAGGTGGTAACTTGATAGTAAAGGGATCAAAGCCTCTTTCTTTCTCTCTAGCCCAGTGGCTGCATCCTTCATGCCCACACCTGGAATGTGTCAGGCATGGAAAAGTGGTGTCTGCCAGCAGAAAGTGACTGCATGTGTGTACTTTGCTCCATCAATCAGATCTTCGCAGATGTAAAGGTAACAGTTCACCTGCAAGTGAATACCCAGCTCTGAAATGACCTGCAGTGTCTCAAATCTGGGTGCAGATTTTTGGTCTTGTGCTGTGGCCCATCATGCAAGGAATAGAAGTCAGATCTGTGACTGCAAGAGGTCAGATTGTTGTAGACAAGTCTGTAGTGATTTTTCACTCCATTGATGGCCAGCACACGAATGCTGCATTGGTTACATGGAGCAGAATAGTGGTACAGGATACTCTTGAACAGGAATAGGATGATCCATCCTTCAGTTCTATTATTTTCAGTCACTCCTTTTTTATTCATATACACTCCCATAGTTCTTTCAGGCACTTCCTGAGCAGGTGGATTTTAAATGAAGTCTTCCTTTTGCCAAATAATTGAAATGGAAGCTAATGGTGTGTATCACTTCTTGTTTAGTGGAAAAAGTGGTCTAGGTAAAAATACTTCTGATTGAGAGTATTTGGCTTCTTACCAATGGTAAAGAGTTTCTTAAAGAGTGTTAGCAATTTGTTCAAGCTCTGCCTAATCCATTTCAAAGAGAGTGAATGCACTTCTTTTTTTAAAAAAAATCAGAAGTTACTATGAAACTGATGAGTCAATGTGAGCCTCTTAGTTTACCTCAAAAAAATGAAGCTGAGAGTTTTGGGAAAACCAAAAAGATATGAGCATGGTTTGTCGCAGAAGAAATCTTCTTTATCCTGGCCAAGAATTTATGGATGCTAAAGCTCTTCTTCCAGTGGGTAAGGAAAGCCAGCACCAGTGATGCTCCAAGATCACATTTCTTCCTGTGGCATGAGGTGACAAGGGCACCTGCCATTGCAAAGAGAGCTCAGTTCTGCAGCCTTCCCAAACACCAGGCCTAGAACAGATCTTGGGAAAGCAAAGAGAAGTCCCATAGCAGGTTAGGAAGTATTTCAGGGATCAGTGATGAAACCCTGCATGGCTGGAGCTCAAGTGAAAGCAGCAACTGTTAAGACTTTTACACTAAGATATTTTACTCATAATTATTCTAGAACAATTTCAGTTGTATTGGTTTAAGGTGGGTGTAGGGACTTGCTGAAATTACAGGCAACCTGAATGTGGCAGCTGCTTGAGCAAAGGCACTGGGTAACAGGGTCTCCAGCCTCATCCTTGTGTGATCCTTTGGTTCTGTAGCAGCAGAGGATCTGAATTACACAGTGGATTGCATCACCTGCTTCCATCACAATTATGGAAAAGTCAGTGAAAACTCAGGAGCAGGGATAAGTAAACAACTTGATCTATTTTCTTCAGTCTGAGCTGGTTTTTCATTCAGTTACCTTTGGAGACTTCTTAATACAGTAAGAACTGTCATAGACAGCAGATTGGTTTTCATGGACATTGTATATAATGACTTTAAACTGTATTAATTTACTGTCCTGAAAACATAATAGAACAGTAATGACTCAGTGATCTGCAGCGGAAATCGAAAGAGATTAAATTCCCCTTTTTTGCTGTACAGGATGACATTGTTTGTTGCATCACACTACACAGGAATAGGTTTGATGTACCTTTTGAATTTGGTTCTGTACACAGTGAAATTAGTGTGGAAGAAGTACAGATAGGTACAGAGAGGTCCAATCTTAATCTCAGTAGCTGAAAAAAAAACCTCTTCTGGAACAGCCAGTTTCTTTTTAATAGCAAACAATTTTCAAGTAAGAAATTATTTAATGAAAACCAGAATAATTTATGAAATCACATTGATTTCATTTTCCTGCTCAAGATTTCTAAGAGTTTTGCTATCTATTTAGTTTATATTTCAGATTTTTTTCCTGGGACTGATTTATTTTTTCCTTTAGCTTTCTGTAGTTTCTCTCTTTTACTTTTGTTCTCCAAGTACTTGTTTGTTTGTTTGTTCCAATCCCATTAAACCTGATGGAAAGGCACTGTTTTGAGCCAAAATTTTATTTGAAATTTCTGTATCTTTATTTCTTTCTTTAGAACTGGTCTGTGCTCCATAGATCAGGGTGGAAAGACATTTCCTAATCACGATTTTTTTTGGCAGCATTGAATTTGTTTTTCATTTGTGCCTGCCAGTTATATAGAGTATCCTGAAGTGTCACTGGGGATTTGTATACCAGCCACTGGATTTAAATTTTCAGTTGCTGAGCATTGGCCTTGGATTTATTGGTATTATTGACCAGACTGGATGTCATCCCTGAGAAAATATTGTGGTGCACCACTTGATAAGACGCTGAACTCACCAGCAAAGTGCTTCATCTCTTAGAGCACCAAGGGGGGCTGTACAGTTGCTTGTGGATGCTATCCCACTCTCCATTTCCAAGTAGCCCTGGAACATTTGGATGCACAAAGCAGGTCTGTGGCAATACTGAAGCTTGCAAGAGCAGATGATGCTGACTCCCAAGGTTTCATTTATTGGACGGGTTAATGTTAGTGGTGCTTTTCCTAAGTTCCCGCAGCGCCGTCTGGGGTGAGCTGTCTCCAGACAGTCTTGCCAGCTTGCTCTGAATTTTAAGATGAAATTATGGGGTCATCTCTCAATGTTAAAGCCTGTGCTGTGTATTCTGGTGGAGAAAATGTGAGTGTTCACCAACTGCGTTATCATGTAATGTGGGGTAAAGTGTGAAGGACTAAAATGGCTTTCCTGTGCCTTCATATTTTCTGGTGATGGTCTGTGTACCTTTCCATAAAGTTTAGGAAGAAAATTGTTCCTTGGTTCCCCAGACATCGGGTGTTTGCCCAGTGGGGTAAATGCTTGTGTCTGAGGGTGAGGAAGAGGGGAAGTAAATTGTTCAAAAAGTCCTCAGTTGAAGCTGGACCAGCTGAACTTATGGAGTTCAAGAAGGTTTAAGTACCTGCTTAACAACAGTCCAAAGTTAAATCTTGACTTTGTTTCCTTAAGCAGACAAACCAGAGGAATTCCAGTGCATGGACAGAAAGCATAGCTAATGCAGGAATCTCTCCCTCTTACAAGAGGGTGAGTTTCATGCTAAATCCTGTTTTTTACTCTACTGAAATTGTGCTACTAATTCAATATTTTGCACTGCTGCTGCATTTTTATGGCAGTATGTCTTAAACTGCAGTCCTGAGCTGTTAAATTCTTTTAGCCAATATATTTATATTTTCATTTGTTAGAGTATTTTTATAACATGTTGAAGCAGCAGTAGCTTCACCTGTCTGAAACTTTTGAACCGAAGAAGATGAAGTTTGTAGTTGGCATTCCCTGATGAGGAGACTGCTTTGAAGAAAGGTTAAATGAGACCAGAAGGATTCTTCTCAGCCTGGATATAACTGAGCCAGGCACAAGATATTCTGCAGTGAGCTGTTCGGTATGGAGTTTCACATGGACAAATTTGTCTGGCTGAAATACTCTCCACCTGGCTTCTTCTGCTGGTAAAGAAACTATATATTAAAGTGAGCAATATCTGTTGCAAAAGGTCCCTCTGAAAAACCTTCTTCCTGGAGTATCATCTGAGCTATGGACACATGAGTTTGGTGTTGAGAAAACAGGCTTACAAACTGCTGACTGTATATATTAAGGGTACGTGATTATTAGTTACATCCCCATTGTTAAGAATTGTCTTGATGCATCTGTAACTCACAGTTTGGTGTGGTTGGGATCTGGACGTTTTGGTATTGGAGTACTTTGATTCACCAAGAGTGTATCTATTCATACAGAAAGATTCATAGAATCATAGAATCACAGATTTTAGGGGGTGGAATGGACCTTATAGGTCATCTAGTCACAACCCCCCCTTGCCATGGGCAGGGACACCTCCCACTAGATGAGGATGCTCAAGGCCTTATCCAGCCTGGCTTTGAACAGTGCCAGGGAAGGGAGGCTGGTGCAAAAGATAAACAGAGCAGCATCTCCTCTCCCCAGAAGATGTAAAGGGTTGTGACATGCTGGGTCATAATGCTGCATCCCTGTGATAACACAGCAACCTCTTCCCTCCCATATCCACCTCACCATGGGACAGTAGGGATCATTTCATTAAGCTCTTGTGTTTCAACAAAAGTCCAACATCACTTTGCAAAGGAAAGGTAAGATCTGGGGGTGTGGTACTCTGTTAGTGCTGGCTTTTGATTTGTATCTTAATGTCTTTCTCAATCCACTTTATTGTTGAAATAATTTACAATTCCTTTTGGTTATTTGAAGTCTACAACTATCTTTGGTCCTATGCCTTTATCTACAAACATTGGCTTTCAGATGCAAATCAGATCGTTGCCTGTGCAAAGAATGACAAAAATTCCTAATTCTATTGTTTGCACAAATGCCACTTGGCATGTGAATAACTTGGAATTGTATAATGTACACTGAGCCTTGTCTCTCCAGACACTGGAGTGGAAGAATTCAGATTCTGTGAGGCACCCTCAGGTAGAAAGAGATTTTGGGTTCCTAGTGTGACTCACGCTGATATCCTCTGTGACAATCTTTCTTGTCTGCTAAATTAGCACATGGGTGATGTTGGTTAAGTCATGGTGTTTCAAATACTCTGCAGCTGGCTACCAAGGGAAACTAATTTTAGCTCAGACACTAGTGAAGACTGGGAAGAGGTCTTCTGGGTCATCACATCTTTCTTACTGTCTTCCAGAAGGCAACCAAAATCTGTCTTGGATGAAGTTAGAATGTCCCTTCACTTCTGTTCTTACTGGAAGATTTTCCAGAAGATCTCTGCCTTTTGTATTTTTTTTTTACACAGTGACTATATATTTATTGTAATGTAATCACAGAAAAGATCTGGAAAGTACATTTTCAAGGTGTTATGTCTAATTATCAGTTTATTTTACATGTAAATTCCAGTATTTCAGAGGGTGCAATTAAATATTCTGACTATCATTTAAAATATTTACAATTCTCTTAGTCAGATAAGACACAATATTTTTAGTTTAAGATATTCCCTAGACATCTGTTTTTTTCTAGCCCATATGGTGGAATGTGTGCCACATCTCATCTGTATGTTATGCCATAGAATTGCTGCCAAAAAGGATTCTAAGCTACTATCTAAGGCAAAACTATTCAGTAATCTGGCAAAAACCCTTTCCAGAGCTGTTTTTCATTATCTCTGAGCAACCAGACATCAGTATCATATTCTGCCCTTTGTTTTGAAGTAGTCTTGAAGGTGATGGAATCATTATTGCTGTGTACTAGCTTAGTCCGTGACTCTCTTGAACAAGAGCAAACAAGTCATTCAGAATCCTCCAGCGGACATGTACCTGTTCCACAAAGTACCCTTCATCTCTGGATTTTTTCTCTGTCCCCCCATTAGTATAATCCAAAGGCTGCAATGAAATGTTCTTAGTTACTAACTGGAGGTTAAATAACACCAGGAATGTATATTGATGCCTATTGGTTGCTATAGCTTCATTCTGGATTTAGACTTTCTCCTCAACTTTTGGGGGAAATGAGGCTTGACTTAGGATATTCTCCAATTAAACTGTGATTTATAAACTATATTCTGTTTTTTCAGCTAGATTAAAATGGCATACATATATATATATATTTATGCCTTCTGTATGGATTTGGCACCAAGGATTAATGTAACTGAGATTCTGAAATTTAATTAGAGCCTAGTGGCATTCCAGGTTCATATCCTATGTGTTGGTTGCCTTTTGCTCACACCAGAAGTGGAAGTGTGTAAGAGTGGATATACATTTTAGTGAGAGCTGAAATTGCTCAAGGCATCATGCTTTAAACCTGCTGTAGTACAATATCTGTTCTGCAGCAACAGGAGTCCCCGAGACTCTCATATTGAGCTGTGTCACCTCTGTGTGCTCTCTGAAACATTTTGAGCAGCTGTGGGATGTGTGCATCAAATGAGAGGGTCCTACTTTTATACCTGTGTATGTTATTCATGTGTTGAACCCAATGTAGGCATGCGGTTGAGTTTAAAATTACAGCTGAAAAGTTTCTGTAGCTGGTACTCAAAGGATATCTTCTTATAAGCCTCTTATTTCTCCTTTCTTAATGATGCCAGCTTCCTCACCATCCCTATGGAGTCAGCTGCAGTTCCTGGACAATTAATGTAGAAAGACGTGTAGGATATCAGCTCAATAAACCCATTTCTGCTCTGTTGCTTATCAGCTAGGGTCTACTTAGTTTCACGCATTTATGCTGGAGGCAAAAGATGTTTACATGCAGTCTTCTTACTGTAAATTCTATTTTCCTGTTCTTTTGTTTAATTCACACAAGATGTTAGTGGCAGAAATATTGCAGGGAAGAGGTATCGTGCTTTTTAACAAGGTGGGGAATGTAGGAGATTCTGTTTTCATGTCCTGATCTTGGCAAGAGTTGTAACACAAACATCATCAGCTTCCTAAAAATCTATTCCAGTTTTTGTTCACCTTAACCCTTTCCAATTATTTTTGAAGAGTTGTCTGTTCATTTGCCACCGCTGAGGGAGAGGTGTGAAATGCCCTTTAATTCTGTCTGAGACCTGCGAGCAAATCCTGTTGCTGGATCCTCTTGGTTCAGCTGTTATCTATTGCAGAGATCTTACAGAGTGTCTCTCAATTGTTGTCCCTATTACCCATCTGTGACACCTACTTTCTCTTGCTGTGATTCTTGTCCCTTCCCACTCTCAGCAGAGGTGGGTGGTGGGGAATAATTGCACCCCTTTTTGTTTAGGTTTTGGTGCCTTTCACCAGTATTTTTATAGACCTCTTGATATGCTGAGGACCTGTCTTCGCCTTTCCCAAGTGTGTAATTATTCTTATTATCCTTAATTAATATGTGCACATAGGTATACCAAATGACTTCCTTCTCTTTCCTTATCTTATTATAACTCTTGAATAAGGGCAGTTCTGTTATTCTTTCTCTGGTGAAGTTCCTGGGAGTAGTTGTATTGCTCTTACAGAGTGAGAACCATCAACATAAACCTAATAGTGACCTTCCTGCTTAGTGCATCAAAAAATGAGGTGCTTTAGGAACAGCACAGCATACAATTTACATTCATCCCACTTCTTGTTTTCCCATTGGCTCATGATGGAGTGAGGCCCTGGTGCACTTGGGGCCTCTCTCTTATTGCTTTAGAGAGCATGCGCTGTGATGTGGGTTTGCTGCTTTTGGTAGTGTCACCATCCCAGTTAGAGAACCCTGGTCAATGTGGTTAGATGGTAGGTTGCAACAAGTCACTGTTCTGCCAGAAGCTGGTTTAGTGAATCAAAGGGAAATAATATCTTTTTAACTACTTTTTTCTTGTAATGTAAGTTATGTTCACTCACATGTGTTCAGGCTGTGATATGCCAAGGCTCTGCGGTGTTGGAGAGACCTTTCAGATGGCAAAATATGCATCATAGCATGATAGAATGGGTTGGGTTGGAAGGAATCTTAAAGATCACCTAGTTCGAACTCCTCTGCCATATTGTGTATAAATATATACTAGACCTTCAATTCATGTAGGCACTTGCAGTGCTGTGGTTTAAGGGATAACTTAGGGGATATGTAGAACTTGAGCATTCTGAGCAGTCAAACAAAAGAATTAAACTGCAAAAGTCAGTGCTCACTAAAAAGCACAACAAAATACTGCAGATTTCAGGACTGCATGCATTTGGGGTTTTATGTCTTCTTGGCAAACAAAGGAGCTGGACTGCAAAAATTTTGCTGTTGTGTCTATCTTGTTCCCCTTAACAGTTCTCCACAGGGTGTCAGGAAAGCCACTGGTGACAGCTCAAAGTGCTGCTGTTGCTGGGAGAGGGGTCTGCTTTCCTCTTCCACTACAGAGATGCAGGCAGCAATTGCCTGTGGGCACAGGGACTGACCACAGAGGAGCATCGACAACTTGGCTAATGAGCACCAATTAAAAACCCGACCCAGTGTAACCTAGCATGGGGAGGAAGGGTAGAAATTACAGGTGAGAAGCAAACGGGCGAGAGCTTTTGAAGTAGCCTCTTATGCAAATAATGCAAAAGCCTTTTACTTGCCTATATTAATCTTGAAGAAATTAGCATTTAATTTCTATAATTAGCCTTTCATGCACTCCGAGGAAGCGAGCACACACTTACACACTCCTTCTGGTTTCTTTTAAATCTTGAAGGCTTGCTGCTCGGTTGCTAAGGGGAAGCAAAGATCTGAGTCGGAGATGAACAAAAAGCAGAACTTGCTCCCAGGTGTTGGTGAATCATCAGGGAATGAAGGTTTTTAATAATGTCTAAAGGAAGGGAGGGGGGGAAGTGTGTGGGTGCAAATTTAGTTTTCCTGAAAGGTGCTGAGCCTGAGAGACCAGGGACTGCTGTCCAGTGGGTACAGAGGACCATGGGCACATTGCTGGCTGCTATGTACGTGTCCTCTCTGGCTGAGTCATCAGCTGCACAGGAAGGTCCTGAGCATCAGACCAGCACCCTGGGTGTTCATTTGGGAAACAACCAGCATGATGCGTAATGGGGATGCTCATCTGCAGGCAGATGGGCTAAGGTAACTAATTTGTTGCCCATGAGCCATGCTGTCCCCTTCCAAAGCACAAAGGATGAATTAAGAGAAATTAAGAGGGGTTCAGTGCAGGGTAATGAATATATTTAAAGGTAAGGAAGCTTCTTGTGGGGGAGATGGCCTGGAGGGAGACTGTTCAGCACAGAGAAGAGAGGGTTTTTCTAAGAAAAGAGAACAGGCCATGGAGACATGAAGTCTTGAATCATAAGAAAATTGATCAAGATTTTCTATTTCCTTAATTTCCAAAAAAGGGAGATACTAGGTGAAGCAGAAAGCTAATGAATTAAAAATGAGAACGGTAATGAATTCTCCCACATAAGTTACTGATCCTTGATAACTCAGTCTGTGGAGTAAACAAACCGAGGGACTCTTATGTCATGATTTTCCAAAGTTAGTACTATTTCTTAAATGTATATTTCAATATTTGCACCATAAATCTGATCCTGAGAGTTGCATTTTTAGTCCTATGGCTGAAATTCCCCTGTCAGCAATTGATGCAGATCAAATTTTGAACTTCAAATATGTGCAGCAATCCACAGATCAAAGATTGTGCATGGAAATCTTAGCAAACAGCCTTTGAGCAAAATGGGAAAAAATCTGTACTCTGCTTGTAGGTAGCTGGCAAACAAGAGCAGGGGGGTGGAGAATGACTTGAGCAGTTTACTATGAAATATCCAGTGGGATGTAGTTTGTCATCTGTGGCTGAACATTATAAAGTACTGCTGCAGCTTTGCCAATAAAATACTGATAGCTGAGTTGCTGCCCAGCTGGAGCTTTCTCAGAAAACAGATACAATTATTTAGATTCTTTAGTCTTTTGGACATTGATCATGTCAACAAAGACATCCCACAATTATTAGGTGCCAGGTGATCTATGTTGCCATTCTATTAGGGGTTCACACTTGTCTGCTGTTCTCTCAGCAGCTTCTGCCAGGAGACCAAGATGGGTTGAATGATTTTATTCCAAACCAGAAGAGCTGGTCTGACTTGAGCACTTTCCAGGGCTTGGATGTATCACACCTTCCAAGCTGTGTTCAGCCACTGTTGCAGCCTCCTGCTTCATGCACTGTGCCATGCATGCTCTTTTCCTCAGGAAGGGGTTTTCCTTCCATCTTAGTCTCTTTTGTGTGGATGTTGTAGCTTGACCCAGCTGGTGGTACCATCCAACACACATGTCCTTCTGGGATACCTTCTCTACACCCATTTCCCCAGAAGAAAGACTGAAGAAAAAATGGAAATGGTTTATTAGGAGAACTGGATCTCAGGTGCTGCTGAAACTAGTCAAGCAAAATGAAGGGCAATGGGCAAATGAGAAGCTTTCAGGATGGTCCTCTCTCAACCCATCAAGAAAAAAATGTTGGTATTCTTTATTCTGTGGATAATTGTGCTAAACCACTACCTGGAGATGGGAGTGGTAGCCTTTAATGTAGTAGGAACTATCAGATTTAAACACTCAGTAGCCAAATGTCAGCTTGGTTAGTCAATAATATTGCTTCTGACTTTCTCCTGATGTTCAAATACTGCAAAAATTTGCCAAGGAGATTATTTTCTGCCCCTGTTTGTTTGGAGATTTTGTAGCCTTGTTCCTTCACTTGCACACAGTGAATGACCTTGTCTTTGTCCTTCTGTTCTGTAGCAGATAAACTTCACAGCTTTTAATACCTGTTAGGGTTTTACTGTGGTGCGCAAGATTTCCTCTTGCAGTATGACTGCTATAAAAAGTGCCTTCCATTTTGAAATATTCTGTTAGGCTGAGGTTTAAAAGACAGAAATTCACTTTTTTAAATTATTATTTTTAATGTTCTTCGGTAGGATTTCCTCATCCCACTGCTCCTCTTGTGGCCACTGAGTCAAGACTCCACTGAATATGTTACTGGTATTTCATCTTGGTCCTCTGAACATCATTACTGGATATGATGTAAGCTCCAGAAGGTTGTTGATTATTTTTGTTGCTGTCTTGAAGCTTGTCAATGAGCTGCTTGGCTCAGAGCTGGAAATGGAGCTATTCTTATTTTAAGAGGGGGAGGTATTGGAGTAGAGTCATTCCTCCGCATTCCAATATCAGAGAAGAGGAGCAGCTTGTCCTCCTTGCTGGTGCTTCTAACAGTCTTGCATATATAGGATAAGTAAGTAATTTAAGACTAGAAATGTTACCTGTTAATTCCATTGGGAACCAATGAGGTATACTGAAACTATATAATTCAGAAACACTGAAAATACAAGGAAAGCACTGCAAAGTTACTGGTGCTTGAAATTTTTTTGTTATCCCCTGCAAGCAAACACAAAACTTGATGATTCAGTGCATCTGCAGGTTCAGAGAAATATATTGGAGATTAGAAAGGGAAAACAACATTATATAGCTATGCAAAGCCTGCAGCAGGCACGGATATAATCTCACACCTTCTATGGGACATAAAGTGGAAAAATTAAGCAAAATCTCGTTACACTGGATGTAACGAATTGACCCATGTTTTCAAAAACATGGGTCAATTCAGCAACTAAGCAAAATCTCGTTACACTGGATGAATTTAATTTTTTCAAAAACATGGGTCAATTCAGCAACAGGAAGGGCTAGTTCAAGTTCACTATGATAAATTTCTCAAAAGAAAATGAGTTTATAACCAGACATTTTATTCACATTAGTCTGTGACTTCTAGATAATCTAGGAATAGATTATTTAGAGATTGTGGCTGGTATTTTGCTTGCTTCTTTTTTCTTTTGCCTATTAAATGCACAGCATGTGGGAGTGTAGGAAGAATACCTTCCAGTTTCTAAAGTATTATTTCCCTGAAGATTATTATGACAATACCCTGGCAGTATTTTTGTGTATGTATATATGCACCTTGAATCAAAAATGTCAACAAAAACAAAAGCCAAGAATTAAAAACAGGAGCTAAAACTCCAGGCACTTGTTAAATCTAAGCTAAATTCCCTGCAGGGCCAGTGTCAGAAAGAGAGATAACAAAGAACTGCTTGGAGGGCAAAGTGACAATGAAATCACTTCAAGCAGTCACCTCCACCTGTGTAGGGCTGAAGAACATGTCTGGAAGGAAGAGACCAGAGTGCAGCACTATCCGCCACTGCCTGGTGTGCTTTGTGCTAGGGGAAGGAGTTACTGCTAGAAGTAGTTCCAACATGCTTCTTACAGAATTCTGTGCTTTTAAAAGCTATGAGAAAGCAATAATGTGAAGCACATGTAAATTTCTGTACACTTGCTGGTTGTGCTCATGCTGTTCTGTCACAAGGGCCCATCTGTGTCCTAAAAACCAAGATCTCAGGCGGTTTCTGTCATGAATCCTTTGGCATACGCTCCTAGGTGCTTCCCCTGAGGAGGCTGGGGACAAGCTTAGAATACTCAAAGCATCTCAGAAAGGTTACACTTATGTCCTGTAGGATCTTCTCTCCTGCAGTCTTGGTCTGTCCACAGGTATTATACCAAGCCATGTGGCTTGGCCCTTGCTGAAACAGAGTACCACTCTTCAAAAAACTTTCTGTCCTTTGAATCACATCCACAGGCAGAATTATTATTATTAGGTGGTGCCACCATATATTCAAGCCCCAAGCTTGTAATCCACAGTGCAATGTGAGCTCAGGACTTGCTCTCAAAATCTCCATGTCATTTGTAAGGACTGTGTGAGTTGAGGAGAAGACTAGCAGTGACCACACCAGCCCTGACAGCCCCTCATAGTAAATCTGCACACCAGCCTTCAAATGTGTCTGAGAGCTACAAGACCAGGGCTGAGGGCCTAGAGGGACATATTGCTGTTGCAGAACTGCTTTAAGATAGAGGAGAGTGTTCTATTTGTGGTCCTCCAACCCACCAATTTTGGGGATTAGAGTTATTTGCTCTTTGGCAGGGGCTAACCACTGAGTGTGAATATGGAGAAGCTTCTTCAAAGGTGTCCCCAGGCAGAGGAGCTCCATAAGGAGGAGAACAAAGATCCCCCACTGCTGCCAGCAGCAATGAGATTTTGCTGTGGTCTCTAGTAGTCATGGTGTCAGATTGTGTTAATATGGGTGAATTTACTGTCTTTGACTCCTTCACAAGGGAGCTGGCTGCCTTCCTCACTTGTAAAATCAGAGCCCAGAATACAGACCTCTTCCAATGCTGCTCTTAGAAGGAAATATGCAATAGAGAACTGAAAATACTGAATAGATGTCTGTTGAGTTGGTTGCTAAAAGCTGTTTTATAGGCTTGGGTGCTCAGGTACACAAGCAAAACTGCCCACCAAAAGCACTTTTTTGCCTGCCCCAAAGCTGTGAGCATTGAGACAGTTTACTTAGACCTAAGGTTTTGTTTCTGGTTTTAGTGCATTGATCCATGCAGAAAAAGAAATTATTCTCATCTTCATCTAAAATTCAATCAAAGATCATTCCAAATCAAGCCCTTGCAGTATTCTTCTGTTTCTTTCATTTTCTTTATTTTTAGCTCTGTTGGAAGGCCTTGGAGGATTAATTTCTCATATGGCTACTTTGTAATCAGGTGCAAATGAGCAGAACCAGTGACTGCATATGGTGCTTTCTCTATCATTTGAAGCTGAAGCATCAGGATTGGAAATTTTGGTGGCTGGGTGAAGCCTTGTGGTGGTCATGTGAATGATGGGTGAACTTCTGTGAAGTGTCAGCCAGGTGTTTGGAATTTTAGACCACTCTGAAAGGCCTATCTTTGCTTTACCTGGGGCTCTCTCCAAGGTTTAATTCAAACATTTTTTTTTCATCTTATCTCTCTGCTTTGATTCAGTGGTGGATTCATAAACCTGCAGGACCAGAAGGAGAATTCCTGGCCATCTATTCTGACCTTGTCTAGAATAGAGGTAATAATGCTTTCCAATCTAAATATTTACATGAACTAAAGCAAACCATTATTTTTTAAAAAATAAAATCAAATAATCCAGTTTTCAATTAAGTATTACTTAAAATGGTGGATCCACTGTTTTAAAGCTTGGGAAATGAGTGGTTGGTCCTAAATTTTAACATCCTTAGGCATTAAGCAGGTTTTTAAAGCTGCCTTTTACAAGCCTACTTTTAAGGTTTGATAAAAAAAGCCTCACAACTCCCACCATGAAGTTCTGCTAGACTTACTATCTACTTTCAGTCTTCAAAGCATACGTGGGTGGTGATTTATGTAGATGTATTGCAGAGTGAATATAATTGCCAAAAATATTAAAGCTCTTCAAATTTTCTGTTTCTGTAGAAAAATGTATCTACTCCTTTCCTTTGCTGCAAAATGCTGAAGTTGGTATTCAGTTGTCTTGTTTATGGAAACAAAGGATGAACATGTGCTATTTTATTAGGTTTGGGTCTGAATCCCATACTAAATGTGTTGTGGTTTGTCCAGAACTGGAATTATAGTCTTCCTTGCTGAAAACAAATACAGATTCATATATTGTTTGTGTGTATTTTAAAGGTAACCTCCACTGCACATTTAAGATATGTTAGTGCTAATTTTCCAAGAGAAAACTTTTTCCTATTTTTCAATGAGACTTATAATTATTGTCACTATTTTCCATTATACTAAGTGGTGAAAGTCTTTATACTCAACAAAGCAGTGCTATATGACACTTCATTTGAGATGTCACACCATTTTGTCACCTACTTTTATGGATACTAAGACTTACAGCCTTGTTTGTGGTAGGCACTCACAGACACCTCCCAGTGACATGGTCTATGCCCTGATTACAAATAGAGCAGACAGAACCAGTACAGAGTGAAGCAACTTGTCTAAAGTCACAGAGGAGATCAAGAAGAGAGCTAGGAACAGAAGACAGGTATCCTGCCATTCCAGGACAGGCTGTGTGACTTCTTGTGATGTATAAATCTGAAACTTTCCAAAGAATTGAAGAATACTCTAGTAAGACTAAAACTTTGCTGGTAAAGCAATAGATCAGGTGGTCTCTGAAGGTGGCAGATAACCAGAGTGTTATGATAGTCAATGATTATTCAAAGTGCAAAAAAGCAGCTTTAAACAACATTGTTGTAACTGTTTAAATACTGACCTTTCAGCAATGGCTGTGGCAGTTCAGAGTCTGAAAGCATAACAAGCTCTGCAGTGCTGTTTGGCTGTCAGCTGGTGAATATTTTTATTGCAAACTATTTAGTTCATCTATATGCAAATATTGTTTGATAAAATTTGGAACAACACATTACCAATTTCTCGATGCATCACAGGAAATGTGTCAAGGCACAGAAATAGCTTCCACCAAGGCATTGCACTCATCCCTACCCGTTTGGCTCAGGCTTGGGTGGGAGGTTACAACAGCTACAGGCTCCACCTGTGGTTATCACTGCAGCTGGTTTACCTGCAGTGAGACTGATGAATTTGGAAGAGCACCACCTATCTGTGCTCTTTATCTTGACCTGAATGAAGCTACACAACTAGTTAGTGAATTGCTACAGCTTTACAGCGAGAAGGAATTTTACTTATGCTGAAATATGACTCTTTTAAGCAAGGTATTTAAAACATACTTTTCTTGAAGCAGTAAAGAAATTAAGAAAACCATTGTGTTTCTTGATTGGGATGTAATTGGAGAATTTTGATAAACTGGGGATTCTAGAATTTGAATGGAAGTTACAAATAAAGCAAGTGAATACAAAGTAATGCCAGAAACAGCAGGTACCGAGGAAAAGAAATAGTAAAGGCCATAGATATTTGGGAACAGAAATAACATAACTGTTAGATTTGACCTTGTGTGGAAGGTGAAGGAAAGAGCTAGGCTTCTGAATTTAAATAAGCCCAATTTCCCCAGAATGTGGGAATCGATGGGCATATATAATTGGGTTATATTACTGTAGGGTCATGGTGGAGGCAGGAAGGTTAGTGTGAAGGTAAGACTGCAGCTACTAATGGCTCAGTAGAACCTGTTCCTTCTAGAAATAAATATTTAGAGGGACTGGAATGACTGTATAGTCATATACATATATATATTCTGATAGTGAAAAGGGTTGTTTTGTAGATTGGTTACTGCATATGTAAATGCAGGTCAAAATATGTTGGCTACAACCCTACCTGCTAAGGAGTCTTTGAAATAAGGGGAGAGCTAACTCATGATTTTTTCTCTCACTTATTTGGAGTAGACAGCAAGGACCCTGCAAAAACAATTATGCATTCACATCACACCATTGTCTACGTATATGGAAAATGCTTTTATACTATGCTGAAGATTTGCCATCTCACAACAAGGGCCTTATAGCACATCTTCAACAGCCTTCAGCACAAACGAGTTATAGTTTCTCTGAAGCATCTTGTATCTTTTACTCTTCCTTTGTGATTTTTTTTTCTTGTGTTTCCTCTTTGATTTTGGTGTTTCCTACAACGTGATTTCATTAGGGGCTCTTCAATTTTAGTTTTGATCAACAAGCTTGTAATAATGTCTTCTCCAAAGGTGTCTGAAGGAGTGTGAGTCCTCAATGATTGTTGTAGTGTTTTGTTGTTCTGTTGTGCTAGACACTCTTTGGGAGGTGTGGGATGGATTTTGAAAGAACCTTAGACCAGATTTTAATGGTCAGTGGAACTTGTCAGTGCTTCATGAACTATATCATGAAGTGATGTGTGACTTAGACTTGAAAGGACCTCTGGAATTCCAACTCCCTCCTCTAATAAAGGATAGGTTACTTCAGGTTGCTCAGGGCCTTGTCAAATCCACTTCTGATCATCTCCAAGTATGGAGACTCCAGGTTGGGTAGCTCATTTCAGGGTTTCACAAACCTCACAGAGAAGCAATTTTTCTTTCTTATTTTGGGGGGTTTGTTTGTGGGATTTTTTTAAAAAAATTCTGGAGGGGATGGTGGTTTATGTCCCTAGTCTGTAACTGGAATTACCAGAGTGTCTATTTTTTCTTGTTCTATCTCTATGCACCTTCAAGAAATATCTGACTCTAAATCTTGTTACTGTCTGTACAAAATGTTTGTGTTTCTGAACAGTTTTACAGTAAGGAACATATGTTGTCCTAGAGGTTGCCTGTAATTTTAAGTGTGGAAAGACCTAGAAATCTGGTCATGACCAGGCAGTAGTGGCAGTGGTTTATTTGTCTTTCACAGTAAATTACTGAATCTGGTATCACAGTTAAGTTGGGTTATATCTCAAAGACCTTAGATGAGAGAAATGCCCTCTGAATGACAACAGATACAAGGTTATTCCATGCTGCTTTGTTAGCAAAGCAAGGATAAAATGTGCATGGTAACTTGGCCTTTCAAATGCATTTTGACTTCCCCCAGTTGTGGTGGCTGAGACATCAGGATTTTATTGTATTTCAAGTCAGTTTTAGGTTTGTCAGATAATCCAGTGGTTTCCAGACTTAAAGCTTTGCAATTTTAAATCCATCAAAGTCCTTTTGTGTAAGAGGATGCCTATGTACAATATCCACTTTATAATGTACAAAACTTCAGTGCACTCTTAAGACTAAGTTATTAATTAGGCTACCATAATGTTCATAACTGCATAATTTAGACCTGCTAAGCTCTAAATGCAGATTTTTATTTCCTTAAAATTGCATTCTAACTTGTAATTAGTGTTCGGAAATAACTGATTTTTTTTTTTTTACCCTAAAATCAATTTCTCCTTCCCTTCCACTAATTTGTACGTGAAGCTTGATTAAAAACAGCCCATTTGCAGCCAAATTCTGGGGAAGATGTGAGACATGAGATATGCATTTAGAAAAGTCTCAAGAAAGATTCCTGGTGAACAATTATCCACAGGGAGATGTCAGAAGGAGCTTAAGGCAGGGAAACAGCATCTGTGTGGGAAATTGTATATATCTGGATGCATTCACAATAAAATTAAAGGCAAAGACAAGAAATTAAGGAAGTCACCCTGTATTACTGATGACTGCCATCATCAGTATCCCCTTCTTTCAGCAGTACTGAACTTCTTTCTCAAGTTTCTGAATAAACAGTGCTATTAGCAAAGCTTATTTATTTATTTTCACCATAATGTATTTATTCTCTTCTGGTTTTATTCTTAAGAAGGAACAAAGAAGATGGAATTTCAAAGACTCTATTGTGGTAGAATAGGAATGAGGTTGAGGTTTATAAAATGAACCAGGCAAGAGAGTGTCAGGTTCCTCCAGCTGCTGGTGGGTTTTCCTGCTTGCTTTCCCTTTGCCTTGCACAGTAGTGTGATAAATGACTGAATCCCCAAACAGGATTGCAGTCAAAATTTACAATTTATTATGTGAATTTAAGCAAGCAAACAGCACTGGGTGCGCGGGGAGTCTCTGCTCTCCCAACACACACCGCACAGGGCCTGAGTTCAGTTTAGAAACTCGTTGTTAATACATATTCATGACTGTCCCGAGGAGAGGGAGGTCTTTGTCGGGGCATGTTCACTTCGCCTCCTTCAGTCTTCTTGAACTTTTTAGCTCTTCTCCCAGCGCAGCTCATGAGTAAACCCCTAAAAGCATCAGCCTAAATTTAACCCTTCTCCTCTGGCAGACTCAGCCAGAAATCAATTCCTGTCCAGATCAAACCCCAAAAACAAAGCCCAAAAAGTTCCTCCAGGAACAACAAAACAACACAGCTAAACATGGTGAATGCTAAGAAAACAAAATGTTCTTAGCAAACAAACTATATTCTAAGTCTCTTTGCCCCCACCGAGCACACCTCCCCCAAAACAAAATGTTCTTAGCAAACAAACTATATTCTAAGTCTCTTTGCCCCCACCGAGCACACCTCCCCCGCCCGCGGGCGGTGAGGCCGCGGCGGTGCCAAAGGCTCTGCCCTCACCAATCTCTAAGCCCTCTCAGCTTTTAGTGCTTGACTATGTGTCATAGTAGCTTCCAATTCCAAATAAGCAGCATCACAAATAATATAAGGCTTATATTAACAAAACAATATTGAGGTAGATATATATGTATAGATTCTAACATTGCTCCGTATTGACACGAATGAGGTGAACACATTTCACAGCAGCATGAGTGAATGCTGTGTAGTTGACTCTGATTTGCAATCTTCATATTCAGTTTTAAAGCTTTAGTGAGGTTCAGCCATTCTCTTAGTGCTCTATAAACACAATCTTGAAACTTAATTTGAGTTTGTTCTATGTGTTACAACTGAATGAAAAAGTCCAAACATAGTTCACTTTAAATAAATTTATCCCCTTGTTGGTTAAAGTTGTATTAATCACAAGGTGAAGGCATCAAGGAAGGTTTAATGCTTTTGTGACTAGTATGAAATTAGAATCTTTGGTGTTCACGCTTTGCTCTTTAGCCCTTCTGCAGCCATCTCTAATCACCTGACTGACAACAAATTTTGTCATAAAGTTTGATGTGGGGTATGACCCTTTCACTAGTGTTTATGACAGGAATCTTCTGTCTTGTAAAACACTTCCTTTTGCCCTCAGGACAAGGGAAACTCCAGATCTGAGTATGCAGACATCTTCAGGCCTCATAAAGGTGACACTGTTCCTCTTGCAAAGCCTTTTTTTCAGGCTGCCTCATGTGAGGGAGTGTGTTAGACCTGATGGTTTTTATGTGGTCGTTAACACTTAATGGTAAGCAACACAACCAGCTGGGGTGGTCTCATCCAGCACAGCTCTTTTGTGAAGCAACATTGACCTGCACCAGCTGAGGATGTCACTGAGTTCTTTCATACTCTAACCTCGAAGCCTCCTTGTTAACACAGCAGCAAACGTACTCATTGCAATTAAATCTACTTCTTCTCAAGTAAACATATGATGAGGTTTGTGCTTTATCACTTTGAAATAAGATTTTCCCAACTTTGCTAATTAGCAGCATTGCCCAAACAGAAAGAAACATATGGCTCATGCCGTGCTGACTTGAAGCCTTTGGAGTTCCACTGGAGAATAATTAAAGTGATTTTGATTTACTGGCATGATGAAGTACGAGCCATTCTCATTTGGCCTTATGTCTAGAAGCTCTGAGACAGTAAGGTACCTTAGCAGGAGAGCTGTAATAATTAACAAGAGCCAGATTGTTATTATTGAGATAGCTTTGTTGCCGTTAACAATCATTTGTAATTATTAAGAAGCTTTACATAATCCATGGAAAAATCTCATGTTTACCTGTCTCTGCAACTGCATGGTTAGTTTGACTTAGACTGGTTGAGAGATTCCAATATTTCAGTTCTTGAAATCATGTAGCTAGTCATAACGAGAAAATCTTTTCTGTCAAGTGGAATCCTTTCCCTTTTTTCCCACTGGTAACCCCAAGGAACATGCTGTCCAGTGCAGATTTTCAGAGGTGTATATTTATCTTTGGTTTCCCCTTTAGGAAACAGATGTGCAAGGAAAGTGCAGATTTCTTCATTGAATAAATGAAAAATTTTAAAACTGCAGTTTTGACTAAAATATTCAAAACCAGATCAACATTTTCCCTGGAAAACAGACAATAAAAGGTGTACATATGAGTAAAAACTCAGCTTCTTCCTAGAAAAAAGTGAAGGCAGAATTTTTACCCACCATGAATAATTCACTCTGCTCTCCTGATGCTCACCATGAACGGGAAATAAGTAAGCCTGTTTGCACTTCACTGTAAATTTTACTCCACAGATGGCTGTTTAACAAAGGTGTGTGTCATCTCCTGCAGGTTACTTAATATAAACATAAATTCCTCTGAATAAATGGAAATTAAACTGTGTAATGTAAGCAGTGAATCTCATAAATGTGCACAGCTTACAAAATGCAGAAAAAAAACCTGATGTCAAAACCTTTGTTCAGATGCAAATGGTATGAAAACCATGAAATAGGAAGAGCTTCAGCTTCTTGATTGAGAGAGTCTTGCCAATTAATTTCCAAAATAGGTTTTTCTGGATTCTGCTTAATGTAAGCTTCTAGTGATGCTCTAAGCTGTCAGTATGTGAATCTGCCTAAGCTGAAACTAAGGTTGATTTGGAGTCAGGTTGAAATCTTTGGTGCTTGGGAGGCTCTGACTGAAGCTTAAGAAATGGAAGGATGTATGGGATCAGGTGTACTCATGAAAGCTTGGACAGACACAGTCTGATGAGGACAGTTCCTCTTGAAGACTTCATCCTGCCCTGTCACTGGAATCACTATATTGCATTTTCATAAAACTGACTTTTTCTCTCAGGAGGTGCATCTGAATCTTGTTTTCTGAGCTACAGAACTTGCTTTATGCTGTAAATGGGACTTTGAGAGGCCTTTGAAAGTTTTAACAACAACAGTCTTTAAACTTGATCCTTGGCTTTAGATACCAAAACTTCTAAACTGGCGTACAAATCGTACCTTGTAATTGGAAAATTGATTTTAGTTCTGTAAATCACTAAATATTTCATGTGTTCCCTTCAGAAAACAGATGGAAATCTGCACTTTGGGAATTTTCCTGTCTAATGCAGATGGGCAACTTTAAGTAATGCAGATCTGTCTTTTTTTTTTTTTTTTTTTTTTTTCTTGGAGGGAGGAATATATCTGTATGTCGTATTTTGTTTGTTTTATCTTACCAGGTCCAAATTCTGTGTTCAAATAGCTCCTTATATTTTTCTTGGCCCAACCTTCTGTATACAGATGTCACCTTTCTGCTTTTGACCAGCCCGTAGAGCTCAGGAAAGCAGCATCCTTGCTGGCAGCCTCAGGGGGCAGGTTTCTTAGGACTCCACTGTGAGACAGAAACAGCAGGATTTTGCTGGAGTGGAATGCTGCATGTTTGAGGAAGTGACAGATGATCTGTGCATGAAGAATCAAGAAGCCTTGTGTTTTGTGTGCATATTTGCCATGCAGATCTCTGCTCTGGTGGAAGGCACTATATAAGCTTTGGTGCCTAAGTAGTTTACGATTAGTTGCAAACTGTTGTGTTTCATTGTTAATACATACTCTACTCAAAGAGAAACTGTAAAATTGATCTGAGGCCCATCCTAAGTGTGAATCTTTGCTTCTCTCTAAGAGCATAGCTCTCTTTCAAAAATGTAACACTGTGTGTGACGCAGGAGTTGCCATGGAAAAATACATTGAGCCAATCACTCATGATTTATTTATAGCAATTAGAATGCACATCCTAAGATCCAATAGTAACTTTGATTTTTAAAAAAAAATTTACAGACAAAGGATTGAAGCACATAAATTGTTTGGAACATTTGTGAGCCTGTATGGTTAATATATTATTTAAAAAATTGACTATGTATGTTCCTGGACAGGGCCTTGAAGTATAAGTGCTGCTGACATTTGCTTCTATATTTCTGCTGCTGATAATGATATTACTGTTGTTGTATACTTACCATCTGTTCTGTGCCTATCTAATGGGTATAGTAAATAGCAGTTCAAAGTGAGATTTTTCTTCTAATCATCTCTTTTGGAAAACATTTGTGCACAAGTGAATGCTTTGGAGAAATGTGTACACCTCTATCTTGCTGGAAACATGGTGCTTAAGATCCTTAGAGCTGGATGCACTTGTCCGTGGTGCTTAAGCTACAACAGACAGTGAATGTCTCCCTCCTGGTAGCTTTAAATTGCATTCAGGCAGAAACCTTTTATTTATCCCTTTTATATTTATTTTATTTTATCTATTTTGACCATTAAGTGGTCATCAAAATTGCTCTGAAACAAGTGACCATTAAGAGGTCATCAAAACTGTGTTTCTGTGTTGACATTTTTAAGTTACTGCTGAAGTATGAAAACTTCTGATATCCCATATATGGTGGAATATCAACATCCAAAGATGTGGATGCCCCATCCCTGGAAGTGGTCAAGGCCAGGTTGGATGGGGTTCTGAGAAATCTGGTGTAGTGGAAGGTGTCCCTGCTCATGCCAAGAGGTTGGATCTAGATGATTTTTAAGGGCTTTTCCAAACCATTCTATAATTCTGTGACATGTACTTTATTCTGGGGCAATGATGAAAATCAAACAAGCAAACCCACAAGTTTTCAGGTCAAAGTATTTCTATTTGTCTAATGTGTGGACACTCTTCAGGGTTTTCTTTGTTTTCCAGGGCCATATCTTATGGACACTTTGACTCTGATAGTGGCTAAGGAACTCCTCTGGAGTTTATTGCCCTTGTCCTTCTATCATTATGTGGCTTGCTGAGTTTCATTTCAATTTGGCAGTGAGTTGGGACTGTCAGCTGTCTTTGATGTATAACTCCCTCAGAGGTTAAATCAATAGTGGTTTAAGCATATTGCTTGCTTCCAACGAGGCCATTGCTGGGGAAATTCTTGTAATTTTTCAGCTTTCATATTTTGCATTGGAAATGTAATGTTAGGGAACAAAATCTACCTCAATGAAAAGCTGAAAGCAACTACTACATAGCTGGTTTTAATTGACCTGGTGTCAATATGTGGAGTGAAAAAATGAGGTCTCACTGCTGTGGAGCTGTGCATGTAAGAGATTTTTCTGATTATACTTATGTCTTGTCTCATTCTGTATCAGTTCCATGACGCAGTAGGGTCCTGATGGGAGCACTTGGGGCTCATGCTCCTGGGCTTGTAATCAGTCAGGCTTCCTGAGAGAGGCTCCTTACTAGGAAACATACCTTCATTCCCACACTGCATCCTTCACTTGGTCCACCTCCTCTTCCCAGAGGGCTGTGAGGCTCCACAGCATGTATGTATGTGGTGAGGTTCATTAGGGAATGATAGAGAAGAGTGAGAAGTCTGAGGTTTGGGTAGGATGCCTGGGATGTCAGGAAGGCCTTCCACAAAAGTGAGGGGCTTTGAAAACTATGCTGGCTATGCAAGCAGCATGAGACAGTGGCTCTAGGGCTTGTGTGTCCTTGAGTATCCTGTCTGAGCACTGCTGGTTTGGGCCACACAATGCATTCAGCTGGGTGAGGATCTCATACCTCAACTTCCTCTTGTACCCTTGCTTGATTTGGCTGCAGACTAATAACAGCTGCCCCTTGGCAAATTGTACTGTGTCTCTTATGCATACTGCAGACTATACCTCACTTGTGTGGGGATTTCTTTGGTGTGTGCAATAATTTTGCCACCTTGGAAAGATTTTAAAAAGAAATCATAGGGTTCTTTTGGAAGTAACAATAGAGAGGAGTGTCTCTTGAGAGAACAAAACATCAAGTGTTGAAGCTGAGTAGAAGTTACACCCTGTATCTTGTCTGTAAAATCACAACTCTGAAGCTTCGCAACGAAACAAGCTGACAACCAAGAGATTGCTTTTTGTGCTTTGCTACTAGGAATTACAACTACAGTTGACTGGAAGCTTCCTTTGTCTGCAGGCTGCAAGTGTGGCAAATGCTCTCCCATCTTTATTAGTACAGCTTTCACCTCCAGTAATGTAGAGAAACGCCTGGAGTTGGGATATTTTGAGCTGGGATTCATTGGCTTCAACTAGTAGACATCTGCACTTCAAGGAGCTGATCTGACTTGATGTCAAGTCTCCCTTCAAAGCTGATGAAGAGAAATGGATATTTTTAAGAGGTAATTTATTTCATGCCGTGACAGCTATCCAAAATCAGTCAGATATATTGAACCTTAGAAGTTTCTCTTTGTTCATTGGTGAGAAAGCAGCCTGGATGACAAATTTTGTCTGTTTAAATTTTGCTCAGTTGAATCCAAACCTTGAAATCTGTATTATTTATCTAAGCAATATTTGGTCAAAGGAGTCTAACATGTAACAGTGGATAAGCTGCTATCTCCTTGTTGGTTTTGTGACAAAATTTGCTGGCCACAAATTTTTGCTCTGAATTAATTGCCCTTAACCTTTCTGGTAATACAGACATGTGGACTTGCCTGTGAATATTTGCAAAGATCAGCTGAGTCTCTACTCAACTGTAGTTTCCTAGACAAAAGCTGACAGGTTTTTGTTTAATTTTTCTGCCCTAGAGTGAACATTTTCCAAGGTATAGCTGTCAGGTAACTGCTACAGCTGAAGAAACAAGAAACTTGTTGACCCATCCATAGCATGGGCCTCACCAGCATGCCCCAAGGCTTTGTCTCTACATCAGCTCTGAGGGTATCTGCAATTTCCATCCCTCCTTTTTTTTTAATCTCTGTTTTTTCCCTGTGTGTCTTTCTAGTCACACTTTTTTTGTGCTCAGGTTTAAAGCTTCCAAATGCAAACATAAACAAATAGTTGGTCTACATGTGCCTTCATGTGAGAGCATGTTCTTGTGCTATGAACAGTTGTAGCATATTGGACATTGCAGTGTCTGTTGCTTGTCCCTGGGAGGGCACAGCACAGTGCTGCAACCAACATCTTAGAGATGGTTGTGCTTCTCTGCTGGTCATGGTCAAAAGAAGAAAAATGCCACCTTAAATTATGTGCTTATGCTGGCAAAATCAAGAGAGCTCAGATGTTTACACTGTTGTAACTGACAATTTAAATTGACCTGCAGTCACATGCAGCTGAGAGATGTGTGATGGAGAGGGGCTGTTCGTTTCCTGGATGGATTAGCAAGATGCTGGTCAGCAATAGGGATGTGCCTATCCCAAGGGGTGCACTAGTGTCCACTAAGTGATGGCTGAAGAGATCCTCTTTCCCCATGCAAAGCTCATGTGGCACCAGTCAGACTCATGTCCTGGGAATCTTCCCTTAATTCATTCATTCCTTCCCTACAAGAGTAACTCTCCTCAAGAAGTTGAGACTAAAGAAATTTTGTCTGTCCCAAATCAGTTTCTACTGATGAGACCCTGGAATAGGAAAGGAATTTTTGCAGCCCAAATGAAGCCAAATATAAGCTCAGTAGCCCCACTCTATATTTTTCTCCTCAAATGTGTTGCTTTGAAAGATACTGGGATATGAATGGGGAAGGCATTATTCCTTTGCATGGGAGGACTGTGCATGTGATAAGCAAACACTTTAATATTTCATGAAGGGTTCATCTCCTAATGGCAGGAGGGTTTCCAAACCTGAGGCTATCACAGGGGTGCCAGTGTTGATGAGAACTAGCAGATTTATGAGCCTCCTCCCCTCACCGTCAAATAGGGAATCATCAGAAATGCAGAGAAAAGTCTAGCAAAAGCTGATGTGGGAGGCAGAAATAAAGCTGTTGAGGAACTGAGCTCATCCACCTTTATGTCTGCTGTGAGTTCTCTCTGGTGGGCTGTGGCTAAACAGTAATGGACAGATGCCAAACTCACATCCTCCATGTGAGGTTGCACATATATTGTGCTCTTGTTGCCAGTCAGTTCACAGTTTATATTTAACCAAATGCATGATTCTATCTGTAATTCTGATGTTCCCATAGCAGTTAGGAGACAGTCATTATAGGACTCATTTGATACGTAATTGGAAGTATTACAGGCCCCAGTATTCACTTCTGGTGGCAACACAATGTCTGGGCACTACCAGACAGTGGCCAGGAATTTTGGCAGGGTGCAGCCTGCCAGTGTGTGGGTTGAGTGATTCATGCCCTTGTGTTGTGAAGTGCAGCTGACTGTGTGCCGTGACTGCCTGACGTCTGTCCTGGCTATGCCAGTCTGCAGAGGTGGGTACATTTACTTAGGTCATAATTCTTTGGTACTGAATTTTGTTTTTCTTCTATGCTGCAATGACCTGTATATTATTTATTGGTTTGTAATGTCTTCCCAGTTACCAGTGCGCAAGATTTTGAAACATAGTCCCTTGGACTTTATGCTCTCACTTTCACTACCTGAAGCCATCCCAAATCCTCCATAGTGTCTGTTATTAAACACTTCTCCATCAGCCTGTGCCTGCTTACTTCTTTCTTCAACTGGAGGCGTATGACTTCGTGTCTTTGTTCCAATCTTTCCAGTTTGTAACTCGGTTTGTGTTGAATGTATATTTGGGGAAAAGTTTAGCTGGGTCTGGCCGAAGGGTTGTATTAATTTTGGAACATGCTGTACTGTGGTACTTAGAAGAGCAGTGATAAATGCTGCTTGCACTGTGACCAGAAGGAGAGGAAACTAATAGCTGCAGCAAAAGAGCTGTTTGCATTAACATATATTCAGAATCACTGAGGGGAGAACAGTGCCCTGCTCAGTTTAACAGTTTCTCAAATGGGCAACTTCTTGCTATTTTTAAACAGCACAAGCATTTCAGGATGGTGGGAGCCAATGAGCTTGTCTGCATAAAGTTATCAAACAGCTGAAATATCTCTTCTAAGATCACCTGGGTTTGAGCAATGAGATAAAAAGCTGGAAATGAAACCCAGAGACTTTGTTTGTTTGTTTGTTTATTCAAGAGTAGCCCTTGGATCTTGGTTTATGACTCAGATCAGCCAAATCACCCCAAAACATATCCCAATTCTGGATGTAAAAAGTTTTGCAAGTTTTACTTTTAAAACATGATGTTTGAGCAGCTGATATCAAGGCACAGAGCAAGTGATGCAACTGTAGTGTCTAGGAGCCACTTCTGGTTTTGGCTGGTGAAACATCTCTCCATTAGGAACACAATATTGACTTGTGTGAATGTGAACATAAACCTGGAGACTCCCTAAGAGCCAGAACTTCAGCAAGTTCATATCATAAACAGCATAAATTGCAAGCTAGTGCAAAGCTCTCTGCTAGAGCATTAACTTTTAGTCTGCGATGCTTTTTGTGGGACTGCCAGGCTGAATGATCAGCTGAGGTAAGGAGAAGAAAGGTACAATGCATATCTATCCTCTCTTGCTAAACACACTGCAAATTGGAGAAGGAAATCTGTCGGCAAGTATAAACTTCCTTTATGTTGCTTTACTGCATAGTGAGCAGGTGGGAAGGCTCATTACCAGTGGTGGATAGACACTAAACTTGATAAAGTGGATCACTTACTGCTGTGACAAGGCACAAAAAAACCATTTCTGCCTCAAATTCTCTGTGGACCAAGCTGAGGGTCTGACTGGCTGCAGAAAGATGCTTGCAAGTGCTTGTGGCTGTTTTCTGTAACCCCCCAAGGTGATACAGGATGGAGAAAGAAGGAAGAGAGGCTCAAAGTGGTTCTCTGGAATGCTATAGGGAGCTTCTGTTAGTAATGTGGGAGGGAGCATTGTGGAGGATTTGAAATTATAACCACTGTAGATTGGCTCCTGGATGGTCCTGGGCTCTTGACTAATCTGACATATAATAAGGAGTGAAATAATGTGGGTGGCTTTGAAACTGAGGACAGATGATTTAGATTCGGTGAGACTGAGATGATGACCTGAGTCTAAACTTTTTGTGTCAGGTATTTGCTCATAAAACAGGCATAATGATCTATTTTTGCTTTTGCCCAACTTTAACTTACCTTTGTTATAAATGTTTCATGTCAAAAATACCTCATATATGAATTTCCACTTAGCATAATTGTGCATGCATCACAGTTGCACATCTTATTGGTGTTGCAAGTACCAGGAGTGTATTACTTGCAGAACCTTTTCATTTTACGGTTCTATAACACTATAGAAAAATCAATGAACTTCTAATTAAGACTTTAAAAGAAATGTAGGCTAGTACTTCAATCCTAGATCAATTTGCTTTTATTTCATAATAGCATAAAAATTTATCTGCTGAGAACATTATTAACTACTTCAGTTTTTGGAGATCCAGATATAATGTTTAAGAAAAAGTGCAATTAAGTGATATATTTCACATTCAACCTGAAGCACCATACATAATAATAGGCTTTATTAAGGGAGAGACCTTGGAAACACTGTGTTTGCTTTGAAGGGCAGGGAAAAAGGTCCTAGATACAGAAGACATTGCCTGCATCTGAAGTTCTCTTCTCTGTGGAAATCTAAATAAGATATACTATTAGTATGTGGTTTTCCTCAGGAATGCTAGAAATATTTGTGCCAGATCAAACAAACAGCAAAGGGGCAGTGTTTTAGTCATGATACTTTTCAGAAATATAAACCAGATCTGTATCCAGTGAAAATGGACTGGCGACAGATGAAGCTCAGTGCTGGTGCTATTTAGGCTGGGATGTTCTGTTAAGCAGCATTACAGGAACCATGTCTTTGAGTGCAGAAGCTTATTACATGATGTTCTCCCTCAAGATGCCCTCCTGTATCCTGTCTTCTGGTTTGTGAACAAACAAGCATCTTCGAGAGGTGGATATCAGAGGATGGGGCTTCTCCCAAGCAGTGCAGCCCTTACTCAAGGTCCATTTGCTCCAAAGATCAGATATGACAGAATCACAGAATATTTAGGGTTGGAAGGGACCCACAAGGATCATCGAGTCCAATTATTGACCCTGCAAAGGACAACCATGAGAATCACACCATGTGCCTGAAAGCATTGTCCAAATGCTTCTTGAACTGTCAGGCTTGGGGCTGAAATATGGATAGGGAACCTGTTGGCAGGAATGGGATGTAAAGGTTTTGCTTTGAGTTTTAGGTGCCCTATTTTAAAGTTCAATAAGGCTATTTGCAGGTCTCCATTTGGTTTATTTCTACTCTTTGCAATTGGCTCTCTTTTCCAGTTGTGTTTTTGAGAGCTAAACTTGGTCCTGTGCAGGAGAGGCAGTAGTTTGGTGAATTTTAGTGCCTGGATATGACTGACAGGCAATACCTGAAATCACAAGACATTTCACTGTTTGCCTTTATTTCTGGTTAGGCTTTGTGTTAGCTGCTTCTGAGTATGGGAGATTGTTTATTTGAGAAGCCAGGAGGTTATCACAGTGAAATCAAGGCAAAGCTTCTTGCTGAAACAGTAACAGTGAGAACCCCAGTGCACTCTTAGCTCATGTTAACATAGGTTTGCCCTACAAAATAAGCATCCTGCCTCATGTCAAAACTTGGACATGAGTGAACAAGAACCTCTGGAGGGACTATCCACTACATGCATGTCCATATGAGTGTGCTATACCTAACCTGAAAAGAGGCTGTAGGAGATCACCCCTGGGAACTGGTGCTTTTCCACTTTGGCTGTGTCTTGGCATTTGTGCTGGCACAAGGAGGGAGCAAGGCTTTAATGTCACAGCAGCCTCTGCCAGTGACAGCCTGTCTCTGCCCTGGCACTTTCTGTGGTCTTTTGTTCCTTTGTCAAGGTAAATTTGTTGCCTATCCCCACTCCTGCCTACCTGTTTTAGCTGTGAAAAATACATGTTTCAGCTCTGACATTCTATTTCACTGACTTATGGCCAGAGTAGCAATTAATCAGGTGGGAGATAGGAGCAATTTTAATTTTTATTCATGCTGTGATGGACTAGTGCAGAGCAGCTTATGATTCTAGATGGACCCAAAATACATTCTTTTGACAAAAGACACCACCAAGCTACTTGCCTGTGTTAGAGGAGCTCACTGGTCTGCAAACACTACTAGCAAATAGCAAGATCAGTGGTTGGGACCAGCACGTGGCAAGGCCCTTTTCAAATAAGACTGTAATTAGATCTGGAGTCCAGGAGGTATCACCTTTGTTTTCTTTGCACCTCTTGCCAAAGAGAAATTTACACCTGTTTCTTCAAAATGGCACAAAGGGGAAATACAGAGTAAAGGACTATTTTGAGTTGGACTTATTCCTGGATTCTGGTGAAATTATCCCCATTTGTGCAGAAGAATTAAATATCAATTGGCCAAGTCTCAAATTAGCCTGTGTTTTCAGAGGGAAGTCTGGGCACCGGTGTGGCAGAGGAAGATCTCTGGATTTGGATCCGTGCCCTAGTTCATATCAGGTTTTATCTTACACTAGTTACTATACCTGCACACCTTGCTGCCTTCTGGGTGGCATCAGAACTGAGAAAACATCAGAGATCCACAGCAGACAGAGAACCAGTTTTGTCTTCATATAGGTTATGATCTAGCAGTGGAGAAGCTCTGGATTTTAGGACAGTCCTGTGGCAGGACTGAACCCATCCAGAGACTGGTTAACATGTAGATGGTGAGGAGAATATTCCTGTCTTCCAGAGGCTGAATATCCTCCTGTGCTGATCTCCAGATACAGTGGTGGTTCAAATGGATGCACAGTGATTTTATCAATTGTATTCTGTGTATTTCTGGTATAGATAAAGTATCACAGGTAAAGAACAACAATAGTAATGAAAGGAAGGAATTAACTTCTGATGGATGAATAGATAGGTTTTCCCTCACTCTTTTCCCCTATAGCTTCAAGCCTGTTGTCCTATGGAGACTACTTCAGTGGCAAACAAGATAGAAACAGCAGGTGATTTTTTTAATATTTTAGGAAATATTTCTGATACTCCCCAAAATCAGAGTATCTATTCCAGTTTCCTGATGTCTGCTAAGAAAGGAGCTCACGTTAAGGCAGTACTGTTTTGGGATCTTTCTTCTCTGTTGTTGAAACGTAATTATCGAAACTGTAGGACTCTGTGTTTTGAGATATTGTATTCCTGTGACAAATTGACAGAGGGGTTCAAAACTTTTGGGGGAGTTATGTATGTACACACACTGCCAAGTGGCATCTGTTGTGCAAGTTTAATTCTGTTTAGAAATGAAGGCAAGAATGGCAATGGTGACAGATAAATGCTTGTCTTCCAAAAGAGACTGAAAGAGGTTTGAATTTGAAACAGGAAAATTAAATCACTGCTGGATTAAAGAAGACATTGCTGTCAAAAGCATATGCTTTGGGACCATGTCTAGAGAAAAATTGGCAGTTTGTGTGAATCCCTGGTTTGTGTTAACAAAGCCAGTCTATTATAGATGGATTGAACTCCTTTACAGGATGTGCTTTTTGGATGATAAAAATCTCTTTGAGATCAGAGAAGGAACAGGATCCTGGTCTACTCACAAGCAGACAATTTGGGTGCTGCAGTGTTCTTAAATTGATTTTCTGGCAAGCAAAAAGAAAAATGATGTATTTTTTTACTAGAAACATATTGATCTAAAAAAATAGTTGTGCATTGCATTTACAGATGTAACAAGTTTAAGTTCTGTAGGTGAGAGATTTCCTCCCCTCATGTTATCTGACATGTTTGGTGATAGCCTCTAGTTCTATGCTGCCTGTGTCATACTGTTGGACAGGTGCAGGGTGATAAAATCAGATATTGAACTGCCTGATTCTACTCTTCCTGATTAGAACTGATACGAAATGGTCTGTAAGCAACACAAAGCTTCCATTTGACCTCAAAAGGCAGAGGATCAGATTTAGTGAGAAATACAACACTATACAAACAGGTCTCTTGCAGGGCTGGGGAGGGAGTGAAATTGTTTCACCACTTATGTTATCTAAGTATGGAAGGACTTGGGCTTAAATTCAGCTTTCGAAATCAAAGATTAGAGTTTTATAAGAAAGCTGCTCAGGATCTGGTCTGAGCTCACAATAGTCTCTTTGGATTGCTCATAGTCTTAATGTTGGAATTGTGCAATATTTAAGCCACTTGTCTATATGGTTCACATAATAGTGGCCACCATGTCAATAATAGAGATCTCCTGGAATTTGCCAAACAAAAATGTTCTGCTATTTTGTAGGAACTTCCTGTGGTATAAACAACGGTTTGTACATCTGAGAAGTAGTTTGAGAGGTCTGCTGTCTCCAGCTCAGCTTTGGGGTGCTGGATTCAGAGTTGTAATTAAAATTTATAGTCCACTTTGACCTGACTACACTTCTGGAATCGCCTTTCTGGCATCCTTCAGCACAGGAATGACAGAAATAAAAACACCCTTTTCTTCCTCCCCACCCATTTAAGAGTCTTCAGAACTGCTGACTGCTGCACAGCCTGAACAGCAGACATTTTTTTCCTGTGTGTTGCTTTTATGCAAGGTTTAGATTTAAAGCACAAAGAGCAGACAGTAACTTTCACAGGTGCAATGAGCAAAAGTTTATCCCTGTTTCTCTGCTGTGGTGGCAGGTACATTCGTGTGTTATTTAACTGGTTGCTGGCAGTGGTCCTGACAAAGCCAGCAGTGGAAAATGTGTGGATCAGCAAGTGCAGTGAGTTTTGCTTTGCTGTCCTTGTGGTCTTGCCCTGGGGGTCTTCTAGGAAAGTCAGGAGCGGTGGTACTGCTGGCATGCCAAATGTTGCTTAGGGAAGCACCAACAAGCCAGAGCTGTGGTAGAGAGGGCCGATGCATAGGTGGCTTGAGGAGAGGGGAAAGACCAGTAAAGTTGGGCAGTACTTGGAGCACCCAAAGAGACCTGTCAGGCCATAAATCTTAGATACTCTACATTCCCCTATGTTACTTTGTGTCCAGTATTACAGCTTCACTTATGCTCACTGGCAGTTGCACCTGGTTGTCATCACTTGGACTGGTCTGCATGGTTTGAAGTTTATATAAGTTCCTCCCAGGGGGACATGGAGGGGAGAGCACTGATCTCCTCTGTCTGGCAGCCAGTTACAGGACCCAAGGGAATGGCTTGAAGTTGTGTCAGGGAAGGTTTAGGTTAGATATTAGAAAAATGTTCTTCCCTCAGAGGGTGTTTGGGCACTGGAACAGGACCCCAGGGCAGTGGTCACAGCCTCAAGCCTGACAGAGCTCAAGGAGTGTTTGGACAATGCTCTCAGGCACACGGTGTGATTCTTAGGGATGTCCTGTGTAGGGCCAAGAGTTGGACCTGATGATCCTTGTGGGTCCCTTCCAACTCTGAATATTCTGTGATACTGTGAGAAGTGAGGAGGATTGATGCTACCAGCAGAGATGCACCACAGACAGGATCTTTGGGATAACAGAGCCTAACACAAAAAACTTTCTCCTGCAAGATGGGCCACTTCTGTCAACCACTTAACTGGAGTCCTACCTTGTCTCTGTGCACATTACCTGCCCAAACAGGCAGAGGAGACTGCAGCTTGCTTAGACATTTTCTTCAGCCAGCTGAAACCCTTCAGCAAATCTTGGGGATGTATGTGCCGCTATCTGAAGAGACTGGGCTGCCCTATTTCTGTAAGCCCTACATAGAAAGCAGGTTGCTGAAGGACACTTCTTGCTCTCGGTACTCTACGCATGACTGATCCAGAAAAGGAGGGTTTTGTTGAGAGCTGAGTATTTCTGAAGGAAGGGGTGCATATGCATGTGTGTGGGGAATAAAAAAAGAAACATTAGCGCGTTTTGACGGAGTCACGTCCCCACTTAACTTAATGACAGACACCCACCGACTTCACAGGGGTCAAGATTTCAGTATCCTGTGTGTGGGGGATCTGTCAGTAATGCTATCCTTGTTATAGCAATAGCTGAACTCCTGTTAGCATGGCAGGCTACAGGGAACTGCCAGTTAGCAGCTCTGTCACTTGTGCTCCCTTAATGTGAATGTTTGCATTTGATTGCTATCTTGGTTAGCCAAGAAGTCTTCATGTTCCTGGAATGTCCCTGGAATTATCTTAGTGGTAAAAGACAATAAGGGAAGAGTTCTCTCAAACTGGACAGCTGAAGTCTCATGTCCTTGTTTTTCTCATCTCACATGAAGGTCACCTTACCTCTGTCACCTCTCCTGCCTTACCTCTCTGTTTAGACCCTGTGTGCATGGAGACAACCCTGACTCTCATATTGAAATTCAACCCTTCCCAGGCTTGGCTCTGATTTAGGGAGAAGCCTTCTGTTCTCTAGTCCAGTAGAGGAAAATAAGCATGGGCTGAGAAACTGCTAGCATGGCCCTTGGGAAAGAATGAGTAAGATGGCAACAACAGTTTGACACTGACTTCATACTCAATGAACTGAAACTAACTAATGTCTTCATCCAGGTTGTGTTTGGCTGAAGGTTCAGAGTTGCCACTGAAAACAGTAAAATCTCTCATGTTGCTGTTCTCAAATACCTGATCTTTGCACTTCCTTCACAATCTATTTGAAATACAGCAGCTGATTTCCTGGGACAATGTGCATTTGTTTTCTGACTTTCTGGTCAAGATCTTGATGTATTTCCAGATGATGTGATGCATTTTGGGGCTCAAGCTGTTTTCTGCTTATGGGAATTCTCTTGACTAACCCGTTCTGGCACTGCAAGCTTGATGAGGACTGGATCTTTTTATTCTTCACACTTGTGCAACTTCTGACACTGGTAAAATTCTTACCGTTTTACAACTTCAGAGTGTTGTCAAATAAAAAGGTAGCAATTTGAGCTAGAAATAGCATGTTGCAAACTCGCATTTCTTCAGTTGAAAAGATAATGCTGTTTCTGTTGCAAATGCTCTTCTGCTCTACAAATCTGTTTTAAAACCCAGAAAAAACTGAAAGTTTTCATGTGATGCTTTTTGGGTCCTATGCAGATTACATTTTGTCTCCCATGTTCTTACTTCTGCATTTCTGTGTTGTTTTAATTGACTTTGTATGCATAGCAATACCCTGTTGTCATCACTAGGTTTGCCAAACATGCTATGCAAGTGCTGAAAAGGTTTCTCACCTCCTGTTGAAGTTTTAGGTCTGTGCTCTAGAGACAGTCAGCTTTTTCAGGCTCATACAGGCCATTTCCAGTTCAAGTCCCATCTATGTTCTTTCAGTTGGGCATCTCTGGCACATTAGATGCTGTGCTGGTTTGA